>NW_020955634.1:268117-347956 GCF_003031625.1 Empidonax traillii | reverse complement strand
CAGAATCCTGAAACCAGTAACACAGAAGCTCTGCCATTATTAAATTAATGTTCTTAGATGTGATAACTCCACAGGATCTGCAACCACCCAAATCAAGTGGGTGACTGGTGTGGGTTAGCTGCAGTGGGGACCTCTCAGCACGCATTGACAGTTTCCCCCAGGTCCACCCTGCTCCCTGCCTTGCCAGGGCTCTCCTGTGAGAGCAGGATGGGTTGAAGGTCTGTTGTAATTTTGGGTCTGCTGCGTGGATGCAACTTCGTGCTGAAACTGGAAGGTGAAGGAGTGAACTGCAGCTCATACGCAGCAGTAAGCAGGGGCTTGCTTTCTTTCTGTGTAGATAGTGGAAAAATAAAGCAACTGTCACACACTGGCTGTGGGGTAGCTTGTGTAGTATCAGACCCAGATGTAACTGTTCTATGTGAAAAGGTTGGATCAGTCCAAAAGAAAAATGGAGGTATGAAAAAAAATCTGTCCTTGTTGAAAGCAAAACTGTTGCCTGTCTGCCAGATGTATTTATTTCTATCTCTAATCTTTGACTATTTTCAGGTTCAAATGAATATGAATTTTATAAAGCCTTGAATTACTGAATTATTTTCTACAGAACTATAACACAAGGGGAGTATTGCTTAATTTCCTATGCCTCTACTTTGCCTTTTAGAGATCACTACTGATCTATCTCACAGTAGTGCAAGGCTATGTTCACATGCACTCAAATGTGCTCCAACATCCTCAAACATCAAGGACTATTGGATGCATTATTTCTATCTTTATTTTTACAAACAGGAATGCTTTGACTGGATGAATATTAGGTAATATGATGATTGTCAGTGTATTTCTAAGTGGAAAGAGAAGCACAGCCCATGATCCAGTGCAGGAAATTTTGTAAATGCAGATGAGGCAAGCCTCAGGATGGGAATCCTAAGGCTGACTCGGCTGTGAAACAATATCACTGAAAGGGAGACATGCTGTTTCTGTAATTTTGTCACTAAGAAACAAGCACATGAAGAACTGAAAGGACAGTCAGAAATGCTTCTGCACCCTGTTGAGGACAAATTGACTCTAATTCCCAGGACTGGCCTAGGAGACATTTCACCAGACTAACCAAGTATAGCCTCTATGAATGAGACTATTTTCCTTATGTGAACCGTACTTAAATTCCATAGGTAAGAAATAATTCCTTCTGTACTCTGTTATGCCTTTCTGCTGAGAGCATTAGGTCAATCCACCCATGAAGGAATATGTATTTCCCTGGCTTTTCTTTCCAGTTTTTTTCTGAGAAACATTTGGAGCTATAGCTAATTAACGTAGTCCTGAATGTTCTTGAAGGCTGTCAAGGAGCTACAGTTAAAGCAGTAAATTTTGAAGGCACCTGAAGGAAGTGTTTATGTGTACACAGAGAGGGGTCACCCCTGTCGCTCAGTCTCAGCTTACTGCTCTCTAAATCTGCAACACATGCGTGTGTTGCTGTGTTTCACAAACAAGTTGGAAGGCAACAGCGCTCAAGTTTCATGTGCTCTTGAATACTTCTGCCAAATTCCAGCTCTTTGTTTTCCCATGCCCCAAGCATGCCCTGACCGTGTCAGGTCAGTCTCAATTGTGAAGGGTGGGCAGGTACAGGCAAACTCTGCCTGCACTGCGAGCGGAAAGACACAAGCCAGCACCAGCCCAGAAAGTGTATGACTGCGCAGGAAGCTCTCAGACAGGGCAAATATTTCTGCCTTTCATCCCAGTTTAGCATGGGTTTGGGTGTGTCACTAGCCCTTGTTGCACGACTTATGTCATCCCATGCCAGGATTAACTTCTGTCTAGCCAGTCATGAGCTAAACTTTGCAGTCTCTGCTATAGTTTAAAGAGACCAAAAATAGTTTGAGAACTGATCACTCCAAAGATCCCAAGAGTTGGATTTTAGGTGCAGATCTAGGACAATTTTGCAGCTTTGGATGAGCACTGCTGTGGTCCCAATTGCCCCATCATGTCTGCCTGTCCATGCCTCGCCTGCCTCCTCTCTCACGCGAAATCTACAGTCAGTCAGTTTAGGGCAGTAAACCAGCACCCAAAAAAAGAAAAGAAAACCAACCAATAAAGGCGAAGATTGTTCTGGTTTGCTTCCCTAGACCTCTTACTGCAGGTTTCAGAGCTGTGTTGCTGGTGGGAACCTCTGGCCAGGAACAGAGTGGGGACAGCATGAGGCAGCATGGATTTAGCTTGGTTTAAATTATTCTGGATTGGTACCCTAAGGTCTTTCTGACAACAGAACCACAGATGTTGATATTGATAGCCCAGCACAGCTGAGCAGCCTGCAAAACCCCACCATGCCACTGGCTCCCACTCTCAAATTCCCACTGCAAAGAATCCCACAGGTCACATGGAGAACTAAGCTCACAGCTGGGTGTCAGACAATCCCAAGCTCTAATCCTGCTCTGCCAGCTCCATGCTATGAGACATCCTGTTACCTCAAGGGCACTGAGCAAGTTTTGTCAGCTTCCTATCTCTGTAGAGCATAAAACTTAGTTATAGAAAGCTCTTCTTATTTAGTGTTCTGTCACCTTCGCATGCGAAAAGTAAGGCCGTTACTTTTTCTATCAACCGTGTTGGATGTGGAGAACCATTCACGCTGGATCCTCATCATTTGGCTACCTCAGAGTGGCAATGCATGGCTTTATCTGTGGGTGACTGCACAGCATGTCACTATTACAACATACTGTATTTCATTCTAATACCTAACTAAATACAGGGTGAGCAGACCTGTTCAGTGCTGAGGGCACTGGGACCTCTGACAGTCATCCATTGGAGAGCTAATAGGGTCCTCAGCTCCTTGTCCATGCTAGCTGGCTGTGGTCCCACGAACTCCATGATTAATTTGGAAGCAGTCAGCTATCCCCCCTGCAGTGTGCTGCTCTGCAGCTCCCCAGATATATTCCCCACCAGAGGAGACATGGTGGTGAGTAACAGGGATCACGGGGTCCTTATCACATTTGGGGATCTGCAAGATTGATCTCCCATTTGCTTGCTCTGCCTGTTGGTTTTCTGATACTATCTCATAGTTATGTTGACACTAGCAGTGCCACCTGAGATAAGCTGGCAATGAGTGCAGAGGTTCTTTCATCAGAGATGGGTCAATTACTCACTTTCAGGGTGGAATTTCTGTGTCTCCAGTGCTTCTGTTGTGTTGGGACTCACATGCCTGAGATGGCTCAAAACAAAGACCCAAACTTCACTCTCATATTTCAATGAACATTTAAATACCTGCTTTCCAAATCAGCCTCTTTCCAAGCTGATAAATATTTAAACCCCCCCTCCAAATGGAGCAGTGGTCTCAACAGATTTTCAATTTGACTATAGCTTTCTTTAGAGGCTATTTTCTTCTCTGAAATAAAAGGTTAATGGGTCTCTTGGGCAGACTCATTTGCTTTTCATTAAGAAGTCTGGAGAGTTCATTACATCTGGGGCAAATGACGAAACTGTTCAGTTCTTCAACCAGCCATGGGATGGGAAACCTCTGTAGGGCCATTCAGTTCTGTTGCTGGGGCTGTGAGAGCTGCAATGATCTGTGAAAAGAATGATCCAAATGTGTCTACCTTGTTCCAGTCTTTGTTAGCAAAAGATGCTGCCTGCTGCCCTGAGGTCACGGGAGGTCTCCAGGGCCATTGCTGGCATTCCAAAGCAAGCAGTGGCCTTAAGTAGTTATTTCTGATACAGAATATCATACTTTGAAAGCAGCACATCTGTTTTAGTTCACATCAGCTGGGAATGATTGAAGGCAGATCGGGAGTTAGCTTTTAAGTGAAATTAGGGATTTAGTCTGGAAATGCTGTTGAAGCTGTAGCTCTCCTCTGATCTCCTGCCTCTTACACCAGATATATTATAGTCCTTCAAAATGCAAATGCTGAGCTAATCAGTGCAGGCACAATTTCCTTTACAGTACCTATATTGCTGCTTTTGAGCAGGACCCACGCTGTAGTGCAGAGGGGAAGGCCGCATTAAAATATGCAGCAGGAAGTAAATATGCTACAACCCAGCACAGGAAGGACATCTACCTTGTAGTGAGTCCAGAGGAGGGCCACCAAGTTGATTAGAGGGATGGAACACTTCTCCTATGAGAAAAGGCTAAGAGAATTGGGATTGTTCAGCCTGGAAAAGAGAAGGCTTTAGGGTGACCTAATTGCAGCCTTCCCGTACCTGAAGGGAGCCTATGAGAAGGTTGGGAAGGGAGAACTGACTTTAAAGTGAAAGAGAGGAGGTTTAGATTAGATATTAGGAAGAGATTCTTTACTGAGAGGGTGGTAAGGCACTATAACAGGTGGTCCAGAGAAGCTCTGGATACTCCATCCCTGGAAGTGTTTAAGGCCAGGTTGGATGGGACTCTGAGCAACCTCCTAGTGGAAGGTGTCTCTGTCCCCAGCAGAGGGGCTGGGATTAGATGATTTTTAAGGTTCCTTACAGCTCAGGGCATTCTATGAGTATGTGATTCCATTTGCCTTTTCACCAAGCGGTGTGTGAAGATCACTTGCTGTGAGGTGGAAGTGAGCACCATGCTGTCAGTGATCAGACTTCTCATTTGAAGGGCTTTTTCACCAGCTCGGCCTCCACGCTGCACAGCACCAAGAAAAGCGTAACTATGATCTGGTTTTCTTTTTTTCTTTCCATATCTCTTCCCATTCCTCCAATTACTACTTTCAAAATTATGGAAGAAGCATGCTACATCACTTCCATTTTCTCTTCCCTTCATTTGAGTGTTTTGCATAGAAGAGGCTTGCTTTTTTCCATGTTTGCTCTGAGACATTAATTTGTTTAGTAACTCTCTCAGAGGCATAATCAGTATGATCCAAGTGTTATCAGCTTGGGCTCAGGAGGCTCTCATCAGTGTCAATCCTTTCCTCACAGGTGTCTCTCTGCTGGGGTCCATATTGGTATGTCAGAAGATACCCTGCAAACTTTTTTTTCTCCTTTAAGCCTCATCTGGCATTGCTCAGGTAATGGGAGATGTAAGTACAGGAGGTGAGGAAAACCCAAGCCTAATCCATGAAGACAGTCTAAATCAAAGCTTTATCAAGCTAGTTTCTCCTTCCCACTGGTTCTGAACCAAAACAAAGAACAAGACAGCTTTTCATCTTATGTTTCACTACTAATGAAGAATGTACTCTCCTCGAAGACAACGCAGAGGTTTTTAAATCCCTCAAAGTGTTTCAGGTAAAGGGTCCTGTCCTGGTGGTTGTGATATCAAGCCCCTCAGGATTTGAGCCCCTCAGGATCTGAGCCCCTCAAGATTTGAATAAAATTTTGCTTCTTTTTTTTTTGTTTGTTTTTAATCAGTAACTATAGCTAGACAGTTACAATTTAGCGATTGCATTATGAATATTGTAGGCTCGGCTAATCTTTTCCTTTAAGGAAATGGGAAAACAATCCCAAGATGAATGGGCAGTCTGGGTGACAGCCACCAGGAGTGAAGTCAGCAGGACTGAGCACTAACTGGGGGAAAGGTAATTCTGACAGTGAGAGATTGTGACCATTGACTCATTGACTACCTACTCAAAACGGACCCCAGACACAGAGGGAAGAACTGCACTCGTGGCCTATTTAGCATGAGGAGTGAGAGATATAACTAGCAAATAGGGGGTTGAGTACTAATTAATGGAAAAGTTATGTCATCTAGAACCAATGAATGCTGGTGCCTTTATTAAAATGTATCAATAGTGAGTGTCAAGTTTGATGATGGAGAGCTTTTTGTGGGTTACCAGCTGGCTCCCTACTTTGCACAAACTAGAATAAAAATTAGAAATACCCAGCCCTGGTGTGTGAATTAGTGCTGCATACTGGGTAATGAGCCCATATTCGGCATAGCAGTTGGAAATGTGATCAACATAAAAGAGAGATTTCTTTGGTATACAAAGATAAAACTGAAACTTCCACTATGAATCCAAATAAATGTTATTCAGCATTAATTTCTCAAAAGCAAAAAATCCAGAAAGTATTTTTAATATAGATTTGCTGCTGTTCTATACTCTAAAAATCTTTAACAGATTTTATAGGAAAGAAGTTACATAATCACCTGCACTACATATAAAATATGTAATTGCAACTTGCAGGAGAAAATAGGTTTGTTCTGGTATTAAAAACTCTCTACCAGAAGAATTTCATATAGTGCAGCGTGCAGAATCAGCCCCTGCTCAACCAAACAATGACCTCCGTTTTGGCAGTTTGCAAGAATCACCAAAACTGTAATAAGAATTTGTAGATCTCTTGATATACCCTTGTACAAACTGGTATCTTTCTGTGTAACGGGGCACTGCCTCAGAGAGCCTAACAAATCCCTTCTGAACTCTGTAATTCCATCTTTGTTTCTGCTCTATGATTTCTGCCAAAGCCTCACGTGCCCCAGAGAGAGAAGGGGGCTTTGACTGTACATACTGTGCAGATTGTTTCAGATGTTCCCATCTGCAGTGTAACCTTATATTTTGTGTATCAGCTACGTGCTTCTCTGAGCTAGAATATGCTTCTGAGTAACAGTGATGAAATGCAGAGACAACCTCATGGTCCATGTCCCCAGCAGGTAGCTGTGCTGCACGAGAGCTGCTCAGTGATCATTACAAGAACTAATCCTACAGGGACTCACTCTCTACAAACTTATAACTCTACTCCTGTGGATGAAGTATCACACCCATTAAACACATACTCTTCTCCAGGACTGAGACTATTGCTAGTGAAGTACCCTTAGTGAAGCTGCACTTGCTGCTGCAGAGCTCCCATCCCATGCTTCCAGGCACCCCAACAGCATGGACACGCATGCAGAGAACAGCCAATATTTAAGCTGAGTGAAAAAATTCAGGGTTAGTACATCTATGAGCTTCTGCTCAGCAAGACCTTAAGAATTTGGGTAGGGCAGAAACATTTTGCCAGTTTCAATCAAATTAGCAACAAAAAGAACAAAGGTTTTCTTTTTTCCTTTAATGAAACAAAATAGATGCTGCTAAATAAGCACCCAACTGTCTTCATAGCAATAAAACAGGAGGTCAGATTTAAAGCGCTACACTTGCCCTTGTATTTCCTGGAAGACCTCTCTCTCTCTAAGCTGACAGTGCAGTAGTTTTTTTAGGTAAGCATGGATTGCATTGTTCAGATTAAACAACTGACACATTTTTGGCCTGTGGCTGGAATATTTCTCAATTGCAAATAGTAAAAAAAGAAATTTATTAGAGAAAAGTAAATCAATCTAATTTCAGCCACATCCAATCACAATTTCTCCCAATGTCCCATGATGATCCAAGAAGCTGGGGAATATAGACTGTGACTGTCATCCAGCAGCAAAAATATTATCACACGCTTCAAAGATATTGGCTGCCTTTCCTCTAACAAAGTCAGAGCTCTAATGTGCACTCTGATGAAAACAGGATGGCCCCTTTCAAACTGAGATGATAGAGACAGATGAGGCAGTAAGACGAAACCAGCAGGAGCCAGCACACACAGAGCTGCAGTAAATCCAAGCCATAAACAGAATGCCTCCTGTACTCAAAACCTTCCAAGGCCCCTACGCTTTCTGGAAGTGTGGCAGCAGCACTGCTGCGCCTTCGGCCTTGCAGACCTACAAGGCATCAGGGAAGCAGCAATTTCAGCAATGTTATAATGACTTACACCCGTGAAACAAATGTTCTTTACATGTTCAGGGAGGAATGTGTGACCCCCTGTGGGCAGCCGGCAAGGCAGCCGCTACCCCAACAGGCCATTCGATAGGGCCGCCCACACGTGGCTGCTGCCCCTCATCCCAACACTGCTGCAGTGACCAGCACCGGGGCTCAGAGAGGACTCCCTGTTCAGGATCAGTTAAGCTTCTGACAACATCAATCACAGTGAAGTGCTCCCAGTGGGCACTGTCGTGAGAAGCTATGCTGCAAACCTGGGGATTAGGAACTACTCTGTAGGTCCCAAAACTCATGTCTTTCACATAGTGTATTAAAACATTTTTAGTTTATTAAAACTAAATCCATGGGGAACTAAATGCTGTGTCTGGGTTTCCAGAGTTCTGATCACACAGGAGATATTAAATACAAAAGCATAGTTTAAGATAAGACTAGAGCATGACCCAGTATTTTCACATACAGGTAATTAACTGCTCAGATTAACTCTGCTCTACAGAAAGGATCCAAGTGTTGTTTGTTTTTTTGAGAGCTTAAAAATGGTTCTAAAAACCAGGCCTAAGAGAAAAAAAAAGAAGCCTTACCTAGTGGTTTTGTTCTGAGAACTCAGGTAACTAAATTTGAACAAAGAAAATGGTGTTTAAAAGTGTTTTAAGTGTCACATGTCTAGACTGCAGTACCATGGAGTAGATGTATTTATATGCATTACTTTTGATTTCCTTGTTACCACCACTACAGAAATGAGCAACTGAGGCACAAGGCAAGACAGATTTGGTTTCAGTTAAAACACCTGCATCTAAGTCTCTAAAGTGTAGATGGCAACTGCTCAGTGTCTACACTCTCATTACAGCCAGTGGAGATAAATAGGGGTCTGAAGAACAACTGAGTTGGACAAATGTAGGATCCTACTTTGTGCTGCATCCCTCCTTGATTGCTCAGTAACACTTCATCTGTTCCTGAGAGAAAACACAGCCGCAGGGGACATGACCCCCACGATGTTCTCTGCAGGTTTCTGTACACGCTGCTGAGATACCCCTTGCAGACAATCTGCCCTAATGGCCTGGTAACTCCCTGGAGTCACCTCCAAAAGAGCAGGAGGGATAAACTGCTTGAGGTTAGACAAGATGCTTCTGTCACATGCAGCAGCAGCTTCATTCAGGCTCTATTCTCCTGCTAACAAACTACATTCATTTTATGGTAGAGAATGGACAAGATGCTAAATGTTCAAACAGCTTGATTTTTTACTGTCTTTTAGAAGCCACTAGTTCTGTCTAGACAGAGAGGGAACATTTGAAGAATGGGCTGAAGATAAGAGGTTTTGTGCTAAAAATGGCTTAGGGAAGGACAGAAGGAAATATATAACCTAGTTTTGTTCCAAAATCAGGAATCATGAAGATCTGTAATTATTTCATATTGCATCACACTTCTGGAGGATTTCAGGCCAAGAGAAAGGCTGTTCTGACAGTGAAAACACAAGGAATGCAGGTAAGAACAACTACCACAGTACTTGATTTCAATCAGGAAGTTGCAATTACAGCCTTTCAAGCAACAGAGACACCTTGTGTGACAGCAGTGTGACAATTAATTTCTACTAGGCAGAATACACAGAAAACTCCCAACATGGCAGTGTAGCTGACAGTAACTCAGAAGCTAGCATCCACAGCACAAAGTACAAGGAATGCTGGTCTAAACTCATTCCTGGTATCACCTCTAGACTGGACAGGGAGCTTGACTGAATACACATATTCTGTATGTAAAATGTTGGGATGATGATGATCAGCCTGACTGGTCACTGCCCCAGGTGTGCACGATTTCCTGAGGTCCACTGCCATGATGAACCAGGCCATGTCCAAAGCAGCAAAGAAAGATTCCAGTAGTTTTTTGTTTCCTATGCCCGCAGTGATCAGTGCTGGGTCGATTCCTTGAAGAATGCACCTTGGATTACAGCTATCATTTGACCAACCAGCCCACCTCTCACATTGCTCATGAGAGCAACCAGCAGTTTTCTCTACCAGGTGTTCTTCAGCTTAGTATGAAGGCAGGCAAGACTACTTTTTCTTTAAAGAGGAATCCACATCAGGATGACTTCTGTTCCCTTTGAAATGTCTCATACGCTACACAACAGCTGCGTGCTGTCAGCTGCTGAAGGTATTTGTTAGGCAATTGTGCTAATTGTGTTTCTGTCATGAGGTTCGGAGAGCTGTCCAGGATGGGACAATGTTAGTGAAGACCAGAATGGCTTAGTAAGGGCTGAGATGTGCTAATGTATCTGTGAGAAAATCACTTATCTGGGGCACTAGTTTAGTACGATTCAGAAGAGTATCCCAGCTCCTGTAAAGCAAGCACAGAGGATGTTACAGCACTAAAGGAAGCCTTTAAACATTACAGAATCATTTCATACTCTTTTACCAGTTATAGGCCTGAGCACTGTGCTTGCTCTCCAAAACCACTACTCCTCTTCCCTGTCTTGGAGGCAGCAGGTGACTTTCAGTAATATATTCTCTAAAGATTAAGTACTAAAAGCTACTATAGCTGAAAACTTGTAATTCTTGATCTAGGTTCTTGAAAAAGAATACTACTAGCTAGGAGATTTCTGCTTTAGCCACGGTCTTTCTCATTCACACACACTGCCCTCAGGAGACAAACCACAGAAAACATGTTTTATGTTAACTGGGTCTAGACTGCTTTTCCTGTTTCATTTTAAAAATAAGCCAAATTCTCTGCTGACAGTTGAACAGGCATAACCATGAAGGACTATATGCTGAAAATTTCTTCTCTTGATTATTAAATAAGCACTGGTTTGGTCCAAAAGACTATTCAACCATAAAATTCCTGTAGTATTATCTAGAGAAAAAAAAAAATGTGCAAGATTCTCAAGTTTGTCAGTCCATGTTCCTTATATCCTGAGCATCTGGGAAAGACCCATGTACCAATGAAACCCTCCAAATCCAGCTCAGCTGCTCCAGCAGTTGCCTGGTTTTTGGCATCAACATCCAGAATAGTCAATTCCCAATTTTGTGTGCCTGCCAATGTAATTTAAGCAAATACTTTTTGTCTGATATATGATACAAGCATTATCAAATTTCTTAAGCTTTAAACATGAGATTTCATTGTGTCCCCCAAGTGGTACATACAAAAATATAATGCTGGTGATGGCTGTTTTTCAAGCTAACCTTGGACTCCCTCATCTAGTCCTCAAGCAAAAAATTCAAAATTCATACTGCTCAAGTAACCACTCAGAAAAGATGATTAAGCTTCAGGAAGGAAAAAACACACACATGAAGTAATGGCTCAAGAATTTCACTCCAGAGAGACTCCAAAAACCCTTTAGAGCACAAGCAAAGAGGCCTTTAAATACGTTTGTTGATACCAATAGATTAAAAAAAAACCAAAAAACCAACAATAAGTGTAACATATCAAGCTTCCTAATTCCAGGTGTGTATTAATCTGCTTATAGATGGGTAAGTCCTGCAGTTATGATCTTAAACTATATTAGAGAAAAAATCTGAGTAACTGCTAACTCATTTCAGCAGGTTACTTCTGCAAATGCTGCAAAATTCAGCATGAAATAAAATTTGTCAGAAAAAATCTCACTGTTTATATTTAGGCAATGATTCTACTTCTCAACATGTATCTGAATTATTTTCAAATCTGTGATTTCAAACTTTTAATGCTTTAAGTGCAAAACAGCAGACATGTCAAAGCAGCTCTGCAATTAAAAAAAACTAAAAAGACTCCTTCACAACTGTATAAGCATCATCAAACTTTTTGAATATCTTAAAGAGAAGTGTCAGGCTAGAGTCACTGACAAGCCAGTTAAAACATGGGCAATAAACCTCCCCAAGCTCACATCCTAGTTCATACTACCCCATCCTTTCCATCTTCTCACACACAAGAAAACTCCAGGCAGTAAACAAATACATAGCAACAGGAGTACTTACTGCAGTGCTAGAGGATAACACTGGCTTTTTGAGAGACACAGGTTTAGTATCTTCTAAGCTTCCCTAAACCATTTTCACTTTTCTATAAATAAAGCTGCTTATCGCTGTACTTAAGCTTCAGGAACTTTAATTAGACCAAGAATTCCTTTAATGATTAGATAAAGGCTATTGCAGCTAACAGTCTTAAAACTGGTCTTAAAACCAAAAGGATCTTTCCTTCTTTTTCCTCTTTACATACATCTTACTTAGGAAAGTAACCACTGCCAAATGGAAAAAAAAAAAAAAAAAGGAAAGAAAAGCATCCTTTCAAAAGCATTTTTTAACATTCTGCTTACTAAATGGAGAGGAAATAATTATACACCTCAGCTCATCCTGTAAGTAACAATTTTGCCTTGCAGTTAAGGCCTAAAAATCAGATAAGCACTAAACTTTAAAAGAAAATGTATACCAGATAACAGTTTGAAATGCTGGACTCTCCAGATGCTCAAGAGGAGAGAAGCAGACTTCTGAAGAGTCCTGAGCTCAAACTCTAAAATGCACAAGACAAAGATTTACATCTGTAAAAACCTGGAAAGTTAGAACATTCACTGACAAGAGTTAACTACTTGGTACTCCTTCTAGAATGTTTATTAATGAACCCATGTTTGTTTGACCTTGAAACGTTGGTGGTTTATTGCACTTGCCTGGAGCAGTAGCTGTTTCCAAGGAAGCTGCTTAGCAGCCACGAGATCTGCCAGGAGGACCGGGTGTCACATTCTTACTCATTGTGTTTATTCAATAGCACAGTCCAACTTTCCAGAGACGTGAAACTGCTGCGATTCAACAGCAACTATTTACTGCTTTGTGGACTTGGCCAGGTGACCAAAGTTACTTTTAAAATGTGTAATCAATCTGCACATCTATTTAAAACCTGTGCCACAATTAGCACTTAAAAACCACACAGTTTTACGCTATTTGGGTCAAATTAATTTTATTATGCTCCATGATGAATTGCCACCAGTGCAACATCCTATTCACTGTACATTTCAAAAATTCACATACTAAAAATTTCAGTTTGATAAATGGAAAACTGAATGATTGAGAAATTCTTACGGATTTCATACGTACAAGTGGCTAGCTGATATTGTCTATGCACATAGAGTGTTGAGATACAAAAGCCTCATGCTAGTTCGTTAATTGCTAAGGCTATCTGGACAGTCATTTAACCAGAATATATAAGAGGCCTTCATTACAATGTTTAGCAACAATGCACCAGTATCATGAAATGCTATTTTCTGCTTGGAGTGCAAGTGGCAGAGTGCTGAAGCATGCAGTTACGACTAACTTAACTGCCATCGCAGTCTTTATGCCTGAAATTTATCATGAACAAACACTACTTTAAAGTAAATATTAACCTGGTCACCACAGGTCGTGAGTGTATTTTTGTATGAAGAAACAGAAAACCCAAAAACTTTCTTTGGCCAGCATCTACAAAATAAAGTTTTATTCAATAATGTAACTTCAGAGCTCCCAAAACCTGGAATTGAAGTTTGATTAACGAATTGTGATGCTTAATTATTAACTATATTACAGAAATTCCAATTCTGGGAACGTAACAGCTAAACATATCTAGTAAGTAGCATGTTAGGAAAACCTCTAGGTCTCATCTGCTTAATTTTAAAATGCCCTATATGCAATAAAAATAAGGGAGCAGTGCCAGAAGTTATACGAAAGCCATACAAATATTTCCTTATACACAAGTTGTTAACTCCACTGCCATTAGCTATCCCAGGCTGCACTTGCACTTGATACAAAGCTCAAGCCATTACAACAGCAAAGCTAGTAGGAAGTGTTTCCAGCAGCAGAGGCCAATGCAAAAGTTACCGCAAGAAAGTGAGACCACTTGGCAATTTTTTTCCTCAAGTTATGTGCTTAAATTACTCTTTGAAGGAAGTTAGCATCCTCTGAATAATTTAACTACAACCTTACCTCTCCCACTACTTTTCAGCAACTTTCTTTTCTTCTCATACGACTAAATTAATTTGCTAAAGACTAGGTTATAACTGGGTTAGAAATCCAAGCCGTATCATGCAGGTCCAGCCTGTCAAGATCAGGTCAACACTGGGTTTCAGTCGACACAATTCCGATAACTTAAATTTCATTTGACACCCTGACTACAGTCAAAGACCCAGGACACTATGCATCAACTACGCTCCAAATATGACTGACTTAACTAAACATTCTGTGTCAGATAACGTGGTTTTTAAAAAGATTTTCTACCTGAAAATTACAGTAAGTACAGTAATTACCGCTGCAGATATTAAATACCCACGTAGCATAGATTAGTATTTCCTAATAGGCAGATGTGCCAATGTTTACTGCACTACAAAGTACAACTTATATAAATGTGCAAGCTGTGAAATGAAAATCCCATTTTCTGTCCCCTTATTCAAATACTATTCTTGTCAATCAGGTTCTTCATCTTCATCACAACCCTTGGTCTTAAAGCCAACATATGAAGACAGAATACTGCCATAAAATTTCAGTACTTATTCAAAGTGTATAATTCTGCGTTAATGACTTTCCAACCTAAAGAATGTAGAATTGGTGCTTCAGCATCTGTTTTGTACCATAATGCAAAGACTGTAAAGTAACACCACACTGGTGTTTATTAGTACACCAATGTCCTACAAATTTTTAGAAGTAATTAAATGCTATTGAAGCAAGCCTTAAATGCAGCCCTTCATTCTGAAAACCACAAAAAATGATTTAAAAAATAAATCAAACTGTAGCGATTGCCAGCCTCCAGTACAGCCCCCAGTAATTTAGATGTCTTCATTCTGAAAATAAGAGCTAGGAAGGAAGAAAAAAAAATAAAAAACAACCAACCCCCCCCCTAAAACCCACAAACAAACATAAAAATCCCAAACTAAAACCAAAAACACCCTCCCCCAAAAAAACCCAAAGAAAAGATGGAACTTGTCTGCATTCAAAGTTGTCTTTACTACTATGACAATGTAAAGCCACCCTGTTTAACTTCAGATAGAGGTCCCTAATTGAAGAATTTAATTACTACTGCTGTTCAATAGCAGTCAGTACTGCTACAGTTAGGGCAAGGTAATTTTCACAACTAGCTGTGTATTTCTGAAGTGTTTTTGTGTTATGTAAAGCATACTGCTAAGATTTGAACTGCAATGTTGTGATGTATTTGAAACCATGCAATAGTATAAACCAGCCTCAACATTCATATAGCATTGCATTTGAAATGAAGGGGCTAAATAAACTAAGAGCTGCATCACTTAAAGAACATAGTGCTATACTAGGTTTTAATAAGAAAATTTAGATACAGAAAAAGTAGGGTATGAAAATAGTGTTTTCCTTCTTGCATTATAACTAAATTACATTAAGGTTTTTGTCAGTCTCACATATTACATTTAAACTCCCTTATTGATGGAATGGAAAGTATTCACATGTACATGATCATCCAGGTGTAAACTTGCACACATTAACAGGGAGTAGCTTTGTCGAGGATTATGACAAACCTTTACAGATTAAATGAGGTATTGCACAGATTAATAAAAAAGCAAAAGGCAACAAAAATATACAGCAAATTGGTAGAACATTTACATGATAATTTTACAGAATCCATAGACAGAAAGTAGTGTTTAGTATATCATTCACCTTAAAAAATATATATATAATAATATATGATCAATCATCCCATTCGTCATCATCCTCAAAGTCTTCTTCATCATCTTCATCCTCATCTTCATCTGTAAGAAAAGAATAGCAAGTCACTTGAATGCACAGAATTAACGCTACAATGTTACTGACTTCTCTCACAATTTTCTGAAAACAGAACAATCAGTTCAAGGTCATCACGACAACACGTTTGGTAATACTCTATTTTAAAATTGCTAGACATGACAGTCAGTTTAGATAGTTACTAGATGGAAGTTAAATCTAATTTGTTTCTTTTCTCACTTCTTCCTCCAGGTAGGAAAAATGTATCTTCTTTTGTGTCAGGAGAGAAATAATCAGAAAGTCTCGATTAACAGTTACTTACTTATTACTCTTTCTTAGAGAAAGTGAGAGTGGCCAGCTTGTTCCAACTGGGTTTTAAACTTCAAAACCAGAATTATTTCTGAAATGTAAGAACTGCTTCCCCAGGTTTCCTACATAATGGAATTTCTGTTTCCTTTACAACAGATTTAAAAAAAACACATTGAGAGCTAAACACCATTGTGGATACCGGAATAACTGGAATATTCTAAGCTGTGTAATACACATCAACTTCAAAATCAGTGTTTAACTTTATTCACCCTTCTATTTTTTTATATCCATCATACTTAAAAAATTGTAGCCTTTTAAACTTAAAACTACTTATTTGTTAGGCAAGAGCATTTTCTCTCCTAGCAAAACACTGCATTTAGATCCCTTCTGGTATTTAGTTTATGTAAAGTACCAAACCTGAAGATTATTACATAGGGCAGCAAATCAACAAACTATACTGCACTTGGTCAAATGCTCTGCAGACTGCATACCCAGTTCTGGTATCAAGGCAAGCTATGGAAAAAAAATGTATCAAAGCCTAAATGGAAGAGATGTACCCAAACAGCTGCACTGCAGCTACGGAACTACATTTATTACAAGCTGGTATTTGAGAAATGCAAATCCTCTCGCAGCCCTAATTTTTCTGAGTGCTTAAGTTGATTCAGTACTGGTCGGGGGGGACTAGTCAACTAACACTACATATCCGATCCTTATCCAGTAGGTGGCAGCCAAAGCCCACCGGGAGCTACAGCACAAGAGCTGAATCTTTGCCTTTGAAAAACAAAGTGTTAAAAACCTTCCTTCCAAAATATTTTGGCAACTTATTTCATCAGACAGCTAGTGGGTAAAAAATAAGTTGTAAAGAAAAAAGAAATCTTTATAAGCATATTAACCTTAAATAGTAACTTTAAATCCAGGATTACTGCAAATTACTACACCCTAGTAATTCAAAGCATGAAGGAACCATTCAGAAGCCCCTCCCAGTGTGTGCCAAGAGCATTCTGTACTGGACTATATGATGAAATCCCTGCTTTTCTCCAACAGTATTTTACGATGAATAGAAATGGTAATTCTTGAAAACCTGACACTGTGAGGTCAGAAAAATTCCATCAGACACACCTGAAGAATGAATGGCTTTGCTCCTTTTCTGCATAACTTCCATTAATGCACCCACAATTCCTGAGGTGGGTGCAGGTGTAGGTGGTGCACTTTCCTGACCATCAGATACCTTGGAAAAAAGGTTAGAACAGAAAGATGCAATTAGCAAAACAGAACTTGTGTATTTTGAGAGAAACCTCCTTATAAGATTAATGAGTTTATCTTCTGCCAGAAGAAAGTGTAAAACAGCTTGTTTCTTTAGCTCTAACTTTAAAGTCTTTACTTATAAAAAAAAGCCAACTTTTTCTTTTTTACCATATAACACAACTGTGGTTAGCTCTACTCAAGGTTCAATATTTCAGTTCTGACTATCATGAAGTGAGTGCTCATCTAAGGGAAAGCTTCTTAATATGGTTGTATAGGCATGACTGGTATGGCTGCGTAATCATTATTTATTTTATCGTTGGTATATACCACAAAATATTTTTTCCTGTTTGGGAATTTGTTTACTTGAGACTGCTTCAGGCTGATAATCCCTTCTGAAAGTAATCAATACTGCACACCTCTAATGGCAAATAAATATGAACACACCCTCACACTTTTTAAATCAGAAGTCTTGAGTGCAGAAGAATGGCAAAAAAAAAAAAAAGTACATACAGGTAAAATTATTTTTAAGATATTCAGTGCCATTGGTAAGAAATAGTAACAACAGTAGCTTATGCTACAGCAGGAACAGCAGAGGCATCTCTCACAGGCAGTACTTTTCCAGACACAGACACCTTCTTAGAAGCTTCAACATTTAAAAAGCACAGGTCCATTTTAAGATGGATGTTTAGATGATTTTACTGAAGTATTCAGAAAAACAGCTATCTTTCATAATTCTTGCAAAGGTTCTGTACAGCCATGATACTGTGGCATCATTGTTGTAGAATTTATGCTTGAAGCTTTACTCGAGTGAGAAATGAGTTTGAAACAAGGATACCTTCATGTACTAATACTTATCTGCAGCAAATGTGTGTTCTCTGCATTTTGTCAGTACTACTGCTTAAGTCATCACTTCAGAAACTCTAAAATGTACAATCCACCCCAAAGCAGAGCCTCAATTTACTGTTTACACTGCAGTACTGCAGCCATTTGCAAGTCCCAAGGCGATCTGGCTGAGAAACAGTTTACTCACAGATTTCAGCTGTATACCCTGTCGTATCTGGTCTAGCAGTGCATCTCTTCCTGAGCAGGACACTGGTCGACTGTTCTGTTCTACCTTCTTTAACTGAGCTCCTTCTCTGATTTGATCCAAGAGTGCTGCTTTGTTTCCAGCAGGAACTGGAAGCTGGTGATCAACTTCTGAAGGAAGGCCTGGTGGTGGAGGAGGACCAGGAGGGGGAGGAGGAGGCGGAGGGGGTGGAGGAACAGATGACCCACTTGCTGGTGGCGGTGGTGGAGGAGGAGGGCCAGACGGTGCAGATGATGAATGCACTGGTGGTGGTGGAGGATACATCCGGTTTGGAGGAGGTGGGGGCACTGTTGCACCAGGTCTAGATGGAGGCGGGGGTGGAGGTGCTGCTGTGGGAGCTCTTGAAGGAGGTGGAGGTGGTGCCCCTCTGCCCCTGGCAGGGGGAGGAGGAGGGCCGGAGCTATGGGGAGGTGGTGGTGGAGGTGGAGGGGGTCCTCCTCTGCACGGTGGTGGCGGAGGTGGAGCTGAAATGAAACAGAGCAACTTCAAATTATCTTCTACTCAAGACCCCTGAGTCTTTTGGAGACTAGCAAAAAAATAGAACAGGCTGTACCTTGCCTTTTGCAAGGATCTCTGTGCCTGTGCAAATTTTACGAATTCTGGATTAAACTGAATACAGCTGAACAAAAGTATGGCAAACCAAGCTGTATATAGTTTCTAGGTCTGCTGTGAACTTCTTAAGAGTCAAACACTGCAGGAAGCAAGTCTAATACATAAAAAGACTGATTAAAATTCAAAAGAAAACTGTAAAGTTTTGTTTATCTAGAAGAGAGTGAAAAAGGTTTTAGACAATAAAGTAAAATACACAATTTCCACTTTCTAATCTATTCATTATTTTATTAGGTAGCTACAAAAGCAAGTATTTTTTGAAGCAGTATCTTCTAGTAACGAAAAAAAAACCTACTCATGCATTACAATGCAGCATAAGCTGACTCTTAGTCCCTTTTACCGAAAATTACTTCCAACAATATCTTTATGGCAGGGACTGTAGAAAGGAAACAACTTCAGAGCTACACACAGGATCATTTCTCTGTGAAGAGGCCTTGAAATGTACTTGCTTTGCTAATGGCATTTTAAATAGCACTGTTTCATTTCCTCTTTCATTAAGCATCTAATGACTTATGGTACTTTAGGTCATGTGGTTGTTACACACAACTACTTAATAATCCAGGTGCTGTCATATAACTAAGAAAATTCGCATTTTATATCATGTGCTTTTATAACAAAGAGTGTTACACTGAAGAAGATACTTCTTTACTCCTCTATTATCCCCTTCATGTTACTTGCAGAGAGAACAGGCTGGGTACACTGGAATAGAGAGGGAACATCCCTAAAAATAGGATTTTAATGAAGCAGGACGCACTAGTACCTCAGTGCCTCCATCCCTGCTCATCTTTAAAGAAAGATACTGCTCCTAAAATCATGTGCTATGTTTTTAAGTTCCACAAACTGCTCGGTGTTTTTCTATCCCTTCATAAGAACAACACAGGGAGAATCATCTCAAACTTCATCTATTTTCCAAGAGACATACTGCCAACATTCACGATTTTAAAAACTCCCACCACTTTTTGGCCGACATGGCTGTAGTTTCCTTTCCGGCCACTGGAGGCCGGTATTATCAAACATAACAACTCAGCGAGCACTACAGACAGGTGGGGTTTTTTGCATTACTGAGAAGATATTCAATACGGTCGTGCCCCAGAGTCTGTACTGTCTGTAGATTTTAAACACAAATTTTAAGTTTTCCTGCGGGGAAGGGGTTTATTTGCATCATATCTAGAGAGATATGCCACATCCAATCTATGGAAACAGGGTTCAGCCTGTCTGCACTCAACTGAAGTGCAATGAAGGAGGAGCAGCAGGAAGGGAGCAGCATTACCTCATCCTCTCTCCCTTCCCCCTCAAACAGATGGTACAAGCAAAGCAGGAAAATATTGTTTTTTATAAATGCACATTAATCTGTGCACTGTATTAACAAAAAAGTTTGTACAATCTTTTATTGATAGTACTGTCACCAAAAAAAACCAACACCAATACCAGAACGAGGGAAAGGGCAGGGAAAACGGGATCTGAGCAGAATGACTTGTCTGCAACTCTCTAGTCAGCATCCTAGCAGGGTGGATATGTAAGCACAGAAATTCTTGCAATAAACACAAAAATGTGTTTCAGCTGAGAAAGAACACTTCAAACAGCAGTCAAGCCTACACATTAAATAACATAACTGTGGATAAACCCACTGAAATACTGGAGTATTTTATCTACTTCTGTCAAAAAGCACAGAGGTAGATTATCATCATGCATGTTAAAGAAGAGGAAGTTTTTCTTTTAATTGCATACATGCAAGTAGCCACAATGTGAAGTTAACACATACGTAATAGAAAAATAGGCATTTTTAAAAAGATTTTAAGCTAGTCATAAGACTCCAAGGCAAGTATTCTCAATCCAATTTTATGGTTAGCAGTCTGGGATCAATAACTCTGTAAAAATTTAAACAGAGTTAATATGATCTAAAGAAGCTGACAGTTTTATTACGGAGAAAAAATCAAGTTTTGTTTACAATTCAAAAAGTTTGACTGCAATACTAAAAATTTTAGTCAAACAGATGCAGACTAAAGTTTCTCATCCAGAAAAGAAAACACACAACAGTAAGAATACTTTGGAGCATATGCTTAGATGCCAGCTCAAATACATACCGCTCCACCTTGGGGGACCTAAGGAATAAATGTAACAAGTCATTGTATCCTGAATTTGTATCTCTTCAGTCTATTGAACAATTTTCTCACTGGTTTCAAACTGTTATAATTTCAATGACACTTACATCAGATTTCTTTTAAGAAGTGTTCTAAGCAAATTTTTGAAAGTTTGACACTGGCAGTGTAATTTTCAGACTGACTTGCTGTGTTCCGCTAGATAATGCATTGGCCGAGATCACATTTAAAAGTTAGGCAGGCAACAGCTTATTTGAGAATTTTCCTGTAGCAAAAGCACGCTCAGAACTAGTATTTTTAACTTTAAATTATAAAAAAAGAAGTTAAAAAAAAAAAATAGAATTTTCAGGTCTGTACTGTTTCAAGGCCCACTACATAGTCCTGCCAGGGTAAACGGCACCATACATACAAACTGCCAGCCAGGTACTACTGCTATAGCTGAAAACAGCATTATGGCTTCCAAGATTTTAAATTATTTATAAGATTGAAATTATAAATAAATATGTAACATACACATTTTGAAAAATCTATACCAAACACACTGTAGCTTTGCAGTCAGACTTAAGTGCTACCAGAAATTACTGAACTGACATAAATACCCTTATTCCTTAGGGACAAGTACTCTCATGGGTGATGCGTGAACATTTTTACATAGAGTATTGTGTAAGGAAACATGAAATCCAGTGCAACTGCAGTGACATGAAGTCCGGAGAAGAGAATCAAAAACTGCTCACCATCAACAGCTTCTACTCTAATCCTTAAGGCAAAAAATGCCCTCCTAATTTTTATGTGGAAATAAGAGGAATCCCACCTTGTCTGCGCAGTTCATTTTTAACAGCTTCCACACCTCCTGTTTTTTCAATGAAATCATATATGACCTTTGAAGTTTCTTTGTCTTTTAGTTGAGCCTCTGAAATTCCACATAGATCAAACAGATTTTTCAGTTCTGGATCCAAGTTGTTCACCTGCAAGTCAGATACATTAGTTTTAAGTAGCTTGAAATGTGAGGATATTTTTAAACTATCATTTGTACTGGGGGAAAAAAACCCTCCATAAACCACATAGCTGAATAGCAAAGCCAAGTACGTATCTCTGGCTTGACTTTTCAGTCAGAAAGTACTATTGCAGGAGAGGTAAGTACCCTGCACAAAACCTAAAGTTTTGCATCTTTTCCCCCTTAGTCCCAGATTCCTCCTACTCCCTTCTACTCTAATATCTGTTTACATCACATTATAAATCACAATTTATAACTACTTTGATGTACACTTAACTGTTGATTTAATGCCGATCTTTACAACTTACACTAAAAACTCTCTAAAATTTCAATCATTCAGTGTCTTGAATAATTTATTAAATTACTTACATCAAAACCTGTGTTTGGATCCCAACCAACGTGTCCAATGTGTCTAAAAAAGCAGAAAAGTCCATTTAATCAGCATAAAAAGGACCTTGTTAACTAAAATAACTGGAGACCAAGATAACTGGAGATTACTACCAGCTTCTACCTCCAATCTCATTAAGACATTAAGCAATTCTTACTCCTCAATGCCCCACTTGAGAACAGAATTGTAAAACTTGTCTTACTTCTGCTTTTTGTCTTGTGTCCAGAAGACTAAGGGGAGAATTCATTCCTTACCCCTTAGGTTATGGTCTGTAGCAAAACATGAAGGCTCCATGCACCCTGTGATGCAGGCAGATAATGATGGAAGGACTGCACAGAGATCAAGGATAAGTTTAGCCTTTATACAGCAACTGGGCTTTGACCTACTGCCAGAGTCTTCAGCGCCATGCAGCTGGAAGATGTCCTCCTCCCTGTCATCACTGTGTGTTCTCTTATCATCCTTCTCCCACTCACTTCTTTCAAAGAGAAGTCAGGACTGTTTTCAATTGCCACTTCGTGTGGCTAATAAAGTATTACTTTATGTGGTGCTATAATCAGCTAAAAAGGCAGACCAGTTTTGTACCCCTCCAAGCTACTTCATTCCACTGCTACTGGAAGAAAGAACCACAATGTTACCAGAACTCCATGCTTTGTGTTTCTTTTAGTCTATGGTTCTGTGTAACCAAAGGCATTAAAAAATTCTATCTACTGATTGATATCTATCTACTGATAAAAAGTGACTGTGTTGGTCTTCACCAGTATCAATATACAAGTTATAAGTTATTCTAATGGCATATTTGCCTAACAATACCAAACGCCAGTTTCCTTATGCCTGTACAAATCCAGCAATTACAGTATCTCACACAGTACGATGACATGTAGTTGCACTCATCAGGAAAATTAAACAGACCTTTAGTCAAACAAAACAAACTTTTAATAGACTTCTTTTGGAAAGGTTCACTATTTCCAACTTAAAGTTATATTCAATGATAATGGAACCTATCTTTTGTTTGAACTCCATTAAATATTTCATCACCTTATCCTCAGCTTTTTTAGGTCAGAACCTGATAGACATCGTAAACAAAGTCTCAAAGTCATTTTATATCTATGCTGCTGCACAACTCCCTGCACAAATTCGTAATGGAGGTATGACATGCTAATGCAAATTTTGTCCACATATGCTGAAGTCTGCATCAGTAGAGCCACAAGAGTGACCAGCTACCAAGCACTCTTCACTACTCTTTGTTTCACTTTTCCTTCCTTTTCTGTATTTTTCAGTTTAAGTGACAGTAGCAGATGCAGCACTTCACTGATACTCAGATCAGTAACAATAAGGTTGATGCCTGAATTGTCCAAGCACAGTGGATAGGGAAGTGTTTTAGCCCACCTCTGCTTTTCTGTTCTGTCCACTGTCTCATTCTACAGAGCACTCTCTCAAAACACTGTGCAGTAACATTACTGTAACTGGTAATGTCAGCATTACTTTTACAAAGTTTATTCTGGGAAAGCACATCAGTTTAAGTGATGCAATATAATGGTTCAAAAGAACAAGACATTGACTTGGCATGTAAACCTCACACTGGTTTTCTAATCTTCACAGAAACCGATCTGTCCAGTAACTAACTCAAGCTCTTTAATTGCTGTTGCTTTAGCAAATAAAGTACCCTTATTTTAAAAGGCAGAAGATTATGACACCAATTATTTTTCAGGAATACAACAACTAGTTCAGTAAAGTGACCAAAACCAAGTTTCATGAAAGTGAAGCTTAAAATGATACATCATTACTCCAGAAGATGAAATATACATATGAAATGACATTAGGAAAAATCCAACCCATTCCTCAAAGATGTATACATGCGTGCTGTACTTCCATCACAAGATATGGGCCCTAGACCACACATCAGAATAAGTTTGTAAACAGAAAGCCAAAGATAAAAATATGGCAAGTCATTTCTGCTGTTATGACAATTCAGGACCTGCATGTGCATTTTGCGTGACAAAACACAGCTAAGCAAGCACAGCTTACAATAACAGTGTTAACAGTTGACCATTGGGGCTGAATGAGTCTCCACTGAGCTGACAACTTCAGTAAGGCATCTCTATGCAGCTAAATTGTTTTCTAAGCTAATTTTGGATAGCAAGTTACTTTTTGTTTACAGCTGCAGTAAACTACTCACCTGTGTATTAGCTAACCTGCTTTTTAACACACTCCAGCTAGCATTTGCTGCAGTTCAGGTTACACAGAACAGTCACACATTCAAGCCTTGAGCATTTGCAATGTAATTGACACCAAAAAAAAAACCAAGACCAAAAGCCAAAACTCCCCAAAACAAGAAAAACCCCATCAATCAAAACCCAAACTCAAAAAAGTACTTACTGAAAATTAGATGGTGTTCCAATATCCGCCTTTGTCAATCTTCTCTTTTTAGTTTTTCCTTTCTTCTTTTCTTTGGTATATGAAATATTGTTGACTTGTGGAGTATAAAATCTGTTAGTTGTAATCTCTGGGTTTTTTATATCAACAGTTGCCATTGGTAGATTTGGGCCTGTGAAGGTAAAGTACAGGATTTTCCCTACTGTGCTTCAACAAAGCCATATTTAATCTACAAACTTGAGGACTTTTTTTGAGCTGTAGAATACTTGTAACGGAGCCATAGATCTAAAAACCACATGCATCCAGCTGGTTTCTGGATGTCAGATGCAGAAGCTAAGTTATCTGATGAAGAAAAAAAACCTGTTGCTAGAAAAGAGCAACGGAAAAATTTTCTAAACTAGAATTTGTTTTTTTGCCACCTACACAGAACACATGAAATGAGACACACTAAGATACAACACAGGTACAATCCTCGACAAGATCAAAAAAGTGACCTGCATAAACAGTAACACCCAAACACCCAGAAGGCCATTACCTGGGCAGCACACTAACCTAACCCTAAAGGAGACAGAACCTTCACTTAATAAGCCCCAAGTGAAAATGCTTTCTGCCATCACATACTGAACTGAACATCACAACAACTTCAGAATGCTGCTCTGGACACAGTACTGTCTTCAAATGTAGGACAATATCTACGGAACTATTTAGGATTTCTAATGTCTTACTCTTTGACAGGTTTTCAAAATAATGAAGTCCCAGATAAGAAACAGCTTGAAGAGATACTAAAAACAGCACTAGAAATACAATTCATACTTAGCATGCTTAATTTATGTTCTCGAACCTTGTTTTTAATTATAAACAATTCTGAATTATTACCTTAGTTATTTAATATGCATCTGAATTATACTCCTGCCAATTTCAGGATTTTAATATTATGTTATTTGTGCAGTACTAGCAAATAAACATCCCTAGCACGTGTTCCACTCAGGTTTTTTAGCTTTGACAGAAGATACCTCTTGACATAAGCAAGTGATAGCAGTATTTAAATACTAAGAGGTAATTATGCATCTATCATATACATTGAGGGCAGGGCAGAATCACAGAATATTCAGAGTTGGAAGGAACCCACAATGTTTTGTATGGTGTGATGGTTCGGACTTGGCTCCCTGCCAAATGCCCAACCCCCCAGTAGCAGCCCCTCTCTTCCCCCCTTTCTACTTCCCCCAGGGCAAAGGAAAAAAACTATGCAAATTGAAGAACCCAAAAATCAAGCTAGTTATATAAAAAATATATTTTATGTATATTACAGTTAAGATGCTATGTACACAGCAAACGGGAATCCAAACACCCCCCGAAGGGATAGGGAAAGGGGAAAAAGGGACAAAAGGAAACAAAAAGGGACACCGAATAGATACGTGCAATCAAACCCGAGAACTAGTAAAATAACTAGTAAAACAAATCTCACCACGTCCCTTAGAAAGCAGGACTGGCACTGCCAGCACTCTCCAAGCTTCCACATAGCAGGTCAGTGGATGCTGCAGGCCTCAGCCTTAGATAAGCGAGACCAATGCAGGGACCCACTGTTCCCGAACTTCGGTGAAAGAGAAGAGAGAGCGAAGGTCGCTCCTCCCTTCTTATTTATGTCATAATTTACGTAAAAATCGTATGGAATACTGTGAACACTGCCCCTTCCTTGGTTACAAACTGGTAACCAGGGAAGGCCTAGATTAAAACCACCACATATGGATAATTCAAAAGCTCTCTAAGCATTTTGAAAGGACCAACAAATCTTATGTTCACAGTCCAAAGTCAAAATCAGAAAGGAGAAGTAGATAATGCAATGGATAACATGATATTTGTAATTAAAATACCTTAGTAGAAAGCACCTACTACTGGCCAGGACAAGAAACAGAAACACAACACTGTGCTAGACAAAACTCATCTAAAACTTCATTGAAACTGCAGGAAAAAGAATTTCTAAAATGTTTTCTGCTAAGCAGAAATCCTCTGATCTAGAAATGTTATGATTTAGACAACTGACCTTTGAGAATACCACAACATAAACTGACCCCATATAATTATGCAAAACAATCTGCATTGTTAAAATTAGTACTGAATTGACTAATCATCAAATACTATTAGCCCAACAAATGAAATTCAGTAAAATCTTCAGGATGAGTTGAAAACTACAGTTGTAATTTGATTAGGTACAAAACTAAAAACAGTAGGAGTTAATTTTCACTTTAATAATCTCTTATATTTTCTCTGCTTTTTTCTCTCTGTTTTCACCTACTATATTGATATTTACAGTTTCAATAGCTGTACTGACATTCAGAAAGAAACCAGTACTTTTACAATGCTAGTAAGTTTGTGATATTCTTACAATTCCTAACATTCTTTACATGCAAAAAGGTTCATTTGTAAAATCCTGAACTAACCATACATGGTTTTAATCATGTAAAGCAGCAGCCATCTGCAAACTGATGTTTTAATCAGTTGAGCTCAAATCAAGGATTAATAGCCTGATTCCTCAATACTGATAATATTCATACAATACGTCACAGTAAACTTAAGGATGAAAATTTTTCTTACCGTCAGGTTTAGACCTTAAATGTCCACGAGGGATAAAAGAATCTTGGAAAGAATTGCACTCTTCTAGGACTGCCATATTTATATCCAGTAATATTTTTCCCATCATAAGACATGCACCTTCCCCATCAGGTGTAGACAGCTCAATAAGCGAAGATGAGAGAGGCATATAGAGCTCATCATTAGGAAGCACCTGACAGTACAGTGGTGTTAAGCAGCCACTGTTGTCAATATCTGTGACATCTTCAGAAGGGGCTCCAGAAAATGTCGTACAGAACATTATGAAATGTTAACTCTATGAAATGCTCTGTATTTTATTTAGAACCTCTCTAGGCATCTGTCCCAGACTACAAGATATGCAAACTGCTCTAGTTAACAGCTGACACAAAATTCTGCCACATGGTTCTTCAATATTCTCTCAAAACCTAATACTCTGACAAATCCTTGTTTCATCCAGAATTTCACCGAGGTCAGTTCAACCACAATAACTCTTCTTGATTTGCATAAAGAGACCTAGCTATTACACATGAGTAGAACATAAATCCCAGGAAATTACAGACTAATACATTTTACATAACTGTTAATGCCAATTTGAGTTTAATCCTGCATTCTACGAAAAAAAAAATCTTAAATCCGTATCATTGAAAACGTCACACAAAAAGACAGTAAGCTTTTTCCATGCAGCTTCAATGTATGCAGAAAATCCAGACTAACAAGCCCCACTAAAACAAAATTCCCCATAGTATTTTAAGCAAGAATCACGTGAGTGCAGGAATGTGACTGTTCTTGTTTTTCATTTTAGAGGTAATTATGCATTAATACCCAGCACAAAAAAAACCAAATCACGTGTTACATCTTTTTTTCTCTAATAGGATTCCACTGCATATAGAGAGTAAAACAAAATCTGATACTACAACAGGTATAGGGGTTGTTTTCCAGTCACATGCTGATAGTATATATCTGTTCTAGTCTTAATTCCAAACACTAAAATGCAAAGTCTGTATAGAGTATAATAACCTGAGTCCTGTGGCTACTGAGGGCATGGCCACACAGCTCCTAACCAGAAGAGAAGTCAGGCATTACAGAATTTGACAGAATCAGAAAAGGCAAATGGACAGATTGTGAAAGAGTATGTGGATGTCCCAGGGCAACGATTTATTAAAAAGCAGATATACTGAAATCTTTGAAGTGACTGAGCGTAAACCCTACGCCTTCCACAGAATATTCAGGATAAAGGCATAGGGACAATGACTGCGAATTTAGTATAAGAGTATTTTTCTCATAAAAATAGTATTTTCTGAGGTCTTACAGCAAGAATTATGAAGGGTATTTTAAGCACAGAAGTTTATGCAGGTTTATTTTTCTTAAATCTGATTCTAATCTAGGATAGCAAACTATCCTAATTTGACAAACAAATTGTTTGTGTTACAGTAGAAACAAAGGCTTAATTTTCTGTGCTACGTAGTACTACATGTTTTAATTCTCATCTGCTCTGCACACACTGCTATAAGGGATGAGCAAAACACTAGTTAAAACCTTCTGAAAACTCAGAAAAGCTGGCAAGACAATCACAGATTGTATTATTACAAATGTTTCAAAACTTACCAACCCCGTCAAAGTTGAAGGAATCTGTATTAAACTGCCTGGCCTAAACTGATGATTGCTGGAACATTGTCAAAACTTAATGTTTATGAAAAAGAAAAAGCAGTTTTTTGAGAAGTATGAGGGAGGCTTTATTTGGGAATATAAAAGGTATCAGTAGTTCCCATAATGCAGGATTAGTTTAGCATTACGTATTTTGGTGACCTACAGAGACACTTGAATGACCTGGCTAGTACAAATTTTAAGACTACCACCTCAGGCCTTAAGGGGACTTCCGAAGATCAGTTGACTGTACCCTTGCTCAAGCAGCAAACTCACAGTGATAGGACCTATGATCTGGATCACCAACAGAAATATGACAGGAGAAATCACTTTTTAACTTCAGTGTGAATGCCGAAATCAAAGACACCAATTCATTGATGTGCTTTTTTCACTTGATTTTAGAATAGAAAGTAAAAAAATTCTGGATGAAATTGATACATAATTCAAGTCCTTCCATTAATTTCATGAGAGGATCTCCTGAGGAACCTTTATCTTAATACTAGTGAGACACATGCCTGAAAGGCAAATAGATTCAAATAATTTTCCATTCAAAAAAAGTTTAATATTGACAAGCACATGGCATACAACCAAATTACTATGTTACATGGTTAGCCAGATGCACTGAAATTGAAATTTTATGGATGTTCTATGAAATCCCTTATCATTATGCCTTCGTTTAAGACAAAATGATTAACTTTGTGTACAGTGATCCTACACATATATATTCTGGAGACCAAGCAGCAAATGCAAGGTACAAAGATTTCTTCTCAGTTTAAGCTGAAGGGCCCTCTATTCTATTTGCAACAAAACATGCTCCTCCAAAAACGTTCTTTACAAATGCCAGTTAAGCCACAAATCTTTCAAGCCACAACTAAATACCAAAGAACAGAAACAAAAGAAATATAGTAACCTGCAGAACAAGAGTTTACTGCTTTTCCCACTACATGACTGTCCTAAACAAGCCCAAAACAAAGCTATACATAAACAGTAAATGACAGCAGTAGGAAAAAATAAAATAAATGATTCATGCAAAAAGCTTACCATTTGGTGGGTCTCGTCTTTTTTCTGTTGAAAAAGAAAAAGAGCTATTTAATCATAGGTATCACAGGAAAAGTTAATTCTAGATTTTACTTTCTAGTGAAGTTTTCAGTGACCTTAACCTCAAACTCAGGAACCTATTAATATCCTTGAAGTCTACTCGTGCAGTTGAAAAAAAGCATTACAGAACAATAAAAACCCAATCTTCGATAATAAGCACCGATTTCAAGTGTGCAAACTGAGCAGAAGCGTAAGGTAATAGCTATGGAACTATTACAGGCATTCCAACTATGAACTAAAGTGAAATATTCAAGGAGTATCTGTTTCAGTACAACCTATCAAAGTTTTTTGAAGCGTTATTCTTTCCACTGTCCACTGAATGAAATTGTTCTTTCATTTTTACTTGAAATATAATTAGCACTTTACTGTTCTCTCACAGAAACTAAAATTTAGTTACTTTTTGCTGGATGCAAAGAAAGCAGGACACAGAGGGGCAAGACACTTCATCTATGTTATCTAACAGGTATAATAACAAGAACAATATGGAAAAGAACTAGAATCTCCTTGGTACTAATACAATATTCTATTCACAGCACCACACTGTTTCACAGACCATGAATAATCTGCCTTGATGATTTATAATGCAAACATTTCACACCTCAATATTCTCAGTGCATAATAGTAAATTTCCCTTTAAAGGAGATTTGTCTCACTTACTATTAATTCCTATCACCCCCAGTACATCTTTACACCATTTTTCTATCTAGACCACACTCTTAAAAATTTTGGATTTAGCAGCACCCATAAAGGCAAGCAGTTTATCATGTCACCACATCAAAAACCACCGCTCTGTAAGGAAGGCTGTAGATTCCTCCCTTTCAGATCTGGAGTACTGATAATCTAACAGGGGCTCCCAAGAATTTTGTTATAAGAATTTGTAACAGGCATTTTACTTTTCAGCAAGGCCCAGAAAACCTGTTAACTTTTATTTTTCATAAACATAACAAAAGGGAGAAGGTGTCTCCACAGATGGTGCTGACCTTGTCCCAGAAACACCTAAAAAACCCAAAAAATATACAGTCCTAAGTGTGCAAGGCAAGTCAGCCTCATATGAATCTGCTGATCTTCAGGGAATACAAGAATCTGTCAGAATCATCAACTTTCATGGGAAGGAGGCTAAAACCCATTGAGAATCAGCTTTTGATGAACAAGCCTTCTAAAGACAGTCAGTTTATTCTTAGGTCACAGCAGGTTAGTTTCAGACATAGAGATGGAAAAAACCTCTGCAAGGGTGCCTCAGCATAAGGTATCAGGTCTGAGGGGAAGAAAAAGAAGAAAGGAGAGAGAGAAGAAAAAGGCTTTTTGGCCAAACAGTATGATTTCTCTTCCTAGAATATTCAGTTTAAGAAACCACATCTTGTACTGTCCCAAAAACAAGCAAAGAACAAACCACCCAAACTCAACCTTTGGACCATAATTAGCGTTTTATTCAACAATTCAGAGACAGCAAAGGAGAGTGCAGGACTCGTTGCAAGTCACGTGGCACAGGATGGGAAGATGGCAAGAACAGGAGATATTCCTAGGAAACGTTAAGTGTCTTGTGTCAAGTCATGGGAATCCATTGCAATTTTCATTAGAAGAAATAGTTCAAGAGAAGAAACAGTGGGAAACAAAGCAAGACATTTTATAGACTTCCTATAATTTTGGCTGGATAGATTAATTTTGGCCTCAGAGAGACCAGATCTCTTCTTATGTGGTTCCCACTTCTGACAAGAAAGTATGAACTCTTGTTCCTGAAGTGCAGATGACCAGACTGTTGAGTGGTGGATTTCTCTGTTTTGAAAAATGAAGATGCCTACTGATCGAAAATAAATCAACATCTGCAGGTGCTTATGTCCAAAAACACAGCTCCCTTCAACAAGCATTCCTGGAAATGAGAATAATCTCTACCAAGACTTGAATCCAATTCAAGCTGAGCACTTTAGAGATGACCTTCCCACCTAGGTGGCAAAAACAAAAGCTGTGACCAAAGATGAAAGAAAAAACCCAAACCAAACCAATAAATCCCTGTCCATATTAAGCCTGAAAATGAAGGGACACAGGAGCTAAAGCCCGTGGAGGAAAAAGGCAGCTTCAGAGAGGGTTAACAGAGCTCCCACACATGAGCTACAAGCTGTCCATAAGAATTAGTTAAGAACTCCCGTACTTTAGAAAGAACAATTTGTAAGAACAAGTGTCTTTTAGGGCTGAGTGCTCAGCATGTGGAGAGGGCACTTGTGTGTGTACACACATTAACATTTCTTAGGCAAGATAATAAAAAGACAAAGTAATGGTATCTATGTGCAAGAATACTCAAAGTGAGACTGTACTACAGTGAAAAGCACTGAGAAGTGAAACACTGTTCACCTTGCTTATTGGGGGAACTGTTTGGGATTGGTTTGATAAGTAAATGGAGAGATTATTTAAGTAAATCTACCACAGAAATTAACTAATGATAGTAATTTCTTCCTAACCCAAGGCTAAGAATTTGATTTAAAAACACCCTCAAAACAGAAAAAAAACCCACTACCCTCAAAAACCCCAACCCACAGCAGAATTTAGCTAGATAAAAACTAGCATAATATTACAAAGATTAGGACAACAGATCAAGAATTCTTTCTCTGCCTTCCTCCCTCATTCTATTCTCTACTTGATATTTTGTACATTTGTAAGTTTTTGTGAATTGTCTATTTGGAGCCAAACTTTCACCTCTTTGGAACTCCAGACACACTTACTCAAGAGTTGTCTGTATACTGGAGTGCATTTCATGCATAGTGAGGAAGAGCAGAGCACTGTTGCCTCTTCTCTCAGTTGAGACAGTGTTTTTGTCTACTAGCCTCAGCACCAAGTCATAGCTCTGTGAGTGAGAACTGCTGTTCCTGCTACCTTCCAACAACATAATCTTTCCATAAGACTCCTGGAAAAGTCTCTTAGCAAGGCCTGAACGGTCTAACAGGCAGCTAAACGATCACATGGAGTACTCGAGCTAAAAGCATCTCAGGTGGCACTGCTATGAAATGCAACATATTTTGGAAGGCATGAGACTAAAAATCCCATTAAAATAGAAAAGCATCAAAACTACCACACTTGGTGATTGAGAAGTAAGATGCATTAGAATATATACACAATGTATATACACACCTTATAAATAATATACAACTTCTATATCATTTTTATGGTATATAAATCTATGTATAAATTAATGTTATAACCATTTCTCTATAAACAAATAAAACCATAATCACCAAGAGCAAATCAGCTTTGATTTGAGCATGCCCAAAGTCTGTTATTTAAAAAGCACAATTAAACAGTCACAAAGACAAATACAGAACTCCATCTGGTGGTTTGACTAAGGAATCTCATGAGTATTTTAAATTCTTGAAGTGTTTTGTTTCGAGGGTTCATTTTTTTGTTTGTTTGTTTTTATTTTGTTTTAAAATAAAGTTGTCTTGAAATTTTAAGTGTTTGGGGAGTGGGAGTTGTTTGTTATGACAGAAGATGGAGTAAACTCATCCTGCAACATGAGCTTGTGCACAGAAACCAAGATATTAGTTCAAAGAGTAAATGAGAAAAATGTATGTGGTCCTACGGAAAAAAAAAATCTCTATGTGGAAAGAAAACTGTGAACAGCAGGTTTGACTGAACCACTATTTTCAAACAAAGGTTGTCGTGGCCAATAATATAAACATGTTTCCTCCCAAATCATATCTGTGCACTGTAGCACTGTGTTTTAGACATATAATGAAACTTCAGGAACAACAGACACAAAATTACTTTTATACCATGAGTATGAGAAATATTATTAATGCCACTTCCAATGATCCCACCTCTCCTCAAGAAATGTTATGAACTTATTCTGAGCAGAGGGGATCTTAAAGTTAAGTAATTTAAGCTCCTGGAACAAGTACTCTGCTCCTGAGTCACCATACCTTAATGAAATCCAAGTGAATACACACAGATCATGCATGTTCCCCAGAACACCTGCAAGGATGGCTCTCCTTTTACAGTACACTGCATAGCTAGTGCAATTGAATTCCAGAATGGACTACAAAAATGCATCCTGTAGCTCAAACACAAGTCCACACTACAACCTACAGAAAGCCTGCACACATCCATGTGTTCCCAACCTATGTTTTGTATCACTTTATCCTTCATGGACATACGGCTGTCAGACAGGCAAGTTGTTTATGTGCTCCCTGGAAAACGACCAAGACAAGATCTGAAGGAAGTCTGAGTTCCCTTTAAAAGCACTGACTACGTTCCCAAGTCATCCTGCAGCTGGCAAAAAGCATGCTGTGCTTCACTGTCCTGAGCTGCTAAGGACAGTATAGGCATATTATGTCTTCCGTTCTTGGCCTGAGCCAAGATCGCTAGTTCTGAATAAAAGATATTTCTCTACTAACTGCTGGATCAATGCCAAAAATTCATTCACATGAACTACTGAACATACCAGATGGTAAAATCTTTGTTACAACCCACTCGGGCTGAATTTAAACAAATCAGTTATAAACAGCCCAGAGCTAAAAGAGGGTTTAGTCGAATGTGAAAACAGCTTAGAGAAAGATTTCTAGTTTTCTCACTGTCATTTTTGTTTTCCCCAATCTATATTTTCAATCACCACAACCTTGGGGTCCCAGTCTACGTGGAAACTCACAGCACAGAACATCAAGTTAAGTTATTTCAGCAAAATACTAATTTTCGCACAATAGAGAAAGTAGTACGGTTTAATAGCATACTCAGTTCAAAATATAAATATGGCAGTACTGCCTCCAGTAGTTTTCAGACATAGCAGTAGCTTTCTGCCTCCCCCCAAAACCAGAATAAACAAGCCTAAATTTAAGATTAATTTGAATATTTACCAGATTTTCTCTGCCGTCGTCCAAGTAAATCTGTTACTGTTTTGCGGAATAGTTTAGCTTCTTCTTCATTTGCAAAATTAAGACCAACTTGACAAGTCTGAAAAACATTAATATTCCCCCACCCATGACTAAGAAAATGTTTCAAAGGCTTTCTTAATATGTTGTCTTACACCTTCTAAAGGTGTAACCAGAAAATATCATCACTGCAAATTTGGAAGCAAGTCTTAGTGAAACATTCCATCTTAGGAACATCTGTCTACTAATCAAGTTTCTAGAGATCATGGCTAACTGATTTGAACAAAATTTTATAGCTTGAAATCAAAGGGGGGGAGAGGAAAATTTGTGTTTTAAGAACATGTGATACTTCATAAACATCAGCTGCAAGTCAAAATGTAACTTCACTAAAGAAAGTTGAAAATAAAGAACCACATTTTATGCTTCTGTACTATGAATAAATTTTCTAGTTGAGATACCAAAAAAATTCCTTTTATAAATAAGCTTAAATAGCTTCAAGGAGCACAGGTAATATTGTACTTTTATAAATAATTTACAGAATGAATTAATAACCTGAGTTACATTAAAAGAAGGTACTGTTTAAACCAAAGACATTTTAAAATAGGTATTCAAAGACATTGAGACTCACATCTCCAGCAAAGGTATGAAAATATCCTCTAGGACTATTATATACAAAGTTATTGTACAGCTCCTGCTCCCACAATAATTTCCCATCCTGAAAAGAAGAAGAAAAAAAAAAAAAAACTGAAAAACTTCAGATGACATTGCAGAGTTTACTTTCTTTCACAATACAACCTATTATGAATTGGATGAAGCATGGTGTTAATCATCCTCCTTGCTATTAAACCAAAGAATGTGCTCAATCAAAACCAAAATACAACAGAATTTGTGGAAGAGCTTTGAAAGCCTATTCCATTGGGTCACTGCATTCTGTTGAAATTCCTGGATGTTTTCAAAATCATCCTTCAAGTTCCACAATCCTGCAATAGGGATAACTGGGAGCAGTAATAGTGACCAGTCATAGGAAGCTCAGTTGGTTAGAGAACGGTGCTAATAACATTAAGGTCATGGTTTTTACCCCCATATGGGCCATTCACTTAAGAGTTGTGGGTCCCTCACAACTCAGATTATTCTGTGATTCTGTGAACACAGTGACGAAACAGCAGCAGCAATAAAGGAGGCTTTCAGTCTCCTGTTCTTATCTCAGCCTTGACTTGAAAACAGTTGACATAAAAATCTCACCTTTTTAAGAAAGTTTCATGTATTTAAATGACATTATAGTTCAGCACCCAAGGAAGAGGCCCCTCAATAAGTTTTAACAGTCAAGTGACCAAATCACAAAGTCAAATGCAAGTACTAACTGGCAATCTGGAACAAATCTGAGAGACTTCAAGCACTGAAGCACTGACAGATAATGAGCTGTTCTGGCTGTAGAGATAATGGGAATCTTTCCAAAGTCTCAGCACAGTCACTAGGACTTAGGTTTCTCAGCACCATTTTTACAATGAAAACACTTTTTGGACACTTCATCTCTCAGTTCCCACTGTCTTGCATGAAATATTATAATGGGACAATGATCTTCAGTATGAGTATATATATCATGAAGGGGGGAACCAAAAAAAAAAAAAAAGCCACCAAAAAACCTCCAAAAAGTCAAACCATGTAACTTGTTTATACTGCAGTTTTCACATGCACCAACACACTGATCAAAAAGATTGTTTCCACCCATACAGAAGACAGTATATTTTTTGTTAAGTCATTTAAAGTAGTGACAGTTGCTAGAATTGTGACAGCTATCCTTTAGTGATACTATATATATTATTATTATATATATTATATATTATATATATATTATACTATTATATATTCACTAATTTGACTAATCAGATCTGTAGAGGACAGCTTCTGAGAGATATAAGAAAACTGAGTCTGATATTTATTTCATCCATAAAAGATGACAACTAGGAAATTTTTTGAATTTCAAATATCTGAGCATTGTACTTCCCTATTAATAAGCGCTGTAATTGCACTGCTTAAAGCACAACTATTTACTTGAGAATTTCTATGAGTTTGTAGCTACGACAATCTACACTCATTGAATTCAAAATGGAGAATGAATACAATCAAGCTTAAGGAGTCTGGGGGGAAAAAAAAGGATGCTTACCTTAATGTCAAATATTCTGATAAAATACGACCTCTGCGGATTGTCCTTTACAAGGCAAGCTACGCCACAGCACTTCTTTGACCACATGGCATTGCGATCTGCTGCATATATTTGAACAACTGCTGAAGACATCGTCTAGAAAAAAAAGGTAGCTATTACTTTTAAGGTAAAAATCATAAATTCTACAATTGATCCTTTACCAAAACATCTCTTAATTTTGTTCCTTGTTCTAGGCAGCAACTTTGCTCATTTCCCATGGGATAAGACAGTAAAGTTCAAATGACTCCTATGCTTTAGATTTTCACTTCTATGCAAGAACCCAATTGAACTTTTTATTCTTGTTTATGAAAGCAGCAAAGAGATTTTGCCTGTAAGAAGCAAATCAGCAACTATGGTGGTCACACAGAGAAGTGTAGAAAAAGTTCTATCAAACTGGATAGAAACACGATACTCAAGCTGGAACTGTGAATGACACAGTGCCTGGAGACACGGGTACTGGAATGCAACTGCCTACATTGCTTAATTGTTCAAATGGTCTCTGACACAATTTTAACCTATGTGTAGTGGATTTCTATGGCTGGGTTTTGGTAGCAGGGGGGCTACAGGGGTGGCTTCTGTTAGAAGCTGCTAGAAGCTTCCCCTGTCCCATGGAGCCAATGCCAGTCAGCTCCAGGACAGACTTCCTTATGCTGGCCAAGGCCGAGCCAATCAAGAGTGACAGTAATGCCTCTGCCATAACATATTTAAGAACAGAAGATTATTGCACAGAAGAGATTCCAGCCAGGGAAGAACGATTGAGAACATGGGAATAACAACACAGACACCAAGGTCAGTGCAGAAGGAGGGGCAGGAGGTGCTCCAGGCACTGGAGCTGTGCCCTGAAGCCCGTAGTACAGACCTTGGTGGGGCAGCTGTGCCCCTGCAGCCCATGGAGGATCACAGGAGTGCAGAGACTCCCCTGAAGCTTATGGAGGAGCCCATGCTGGAGCAGGTAGATGCATGAAGGAGACTGTGACCCCGTGGGAGGCCCAGGGTGGAGTGAGGTCCTGCCAGAGACCTGTGGCCCATGGAGAGGGAAGCTCACGATGGAGCAGGTTTTTCCTAGGTAAGACTCACAGCCCTGTGGGGAACCCATGTTGGTACAGCTCATCTGTGAAGGATGGCCCCTTTGGAGAAGTGACCCATGGGACAGCAGTTTGGGAAGAACTGCTGCCTGAGGGATGGACTCACACCAGAGAGGTCCACCAAGGACTGTCTCCCATGGGAGGAATGCCACGAGAGCAAGGAATGACTCCTCTCATGAGTACCAACAGAAAAAACAATTCTCCCTCCTTCCCCCCTGCACTTCTGGGGGGAAGGAGGGAGAACATGGAAGGAAGGAGGGGTGGGGGAAAGGTGTTTTTAAGATGTTTTATTTCTCCCTCTTTGGCTCTTATCTTGTTAGTAATAAATATAAGTACTATCCTCACTTTGAGTCTGTTTTGCCTGTGAAAGTAATCACTAAGTGATCTCTCCCAGCTCTTATCTCTGCTCATGAATCCTTAGCTGGTTTGATTTTTTTCCTCTCTCCTCTGTCCAGTTGCAGAGGGAGGGTTATAAAGTGGCTTTAGTGGGTACCTGGTATCTGGCCAGGGTCAACCCACTACACTATGTCAACTAGCAAACTCCTAAAATTCTTGGGCACAGTTTGAGAATTCACAGGAGTTAGGCTCATTCCCAGCTGGCAACTTGAAACTGTCCTGTTTTCAAACTGAGAGATTTTAATAAGAGATGAAGATTATTCCATACCAGATTGCTTCAGTCACTGGGAATATTCCTCAGCATATTTTCTAGTACATATGTGTCCTACCTTAAGAGTCCTATGAGAGAAGGAAAAGCAAAGTCCTTGAAGAATATTTATTCAGCAGCCAAGTCATATGGACAAAGCTTAGATGCTCTGTGATGGGACAGACCAATACAGACTAGCCTAGGATCTACTCTCCAGCAGCACAAGACGCCTAGGTAGGAATAAAAGAGTACACCATTACAACTATGGAAGCATATCCCTAGCAACTGCCAGGTTGGAGCTCAAAGCTCCCTGAGCCAGCATGTCTTTTACATCCTTTGTGAATTTGTCTAATCACTCTTCAAACTCTGAGCATCACAACACTGGACAGGATCATATTTCACAGTTCACTTAGGCACTGCATGAATAGTTTGCCACTTTTATCTAGATGTTTGCCACCTGCTAATTCCAGCTGACTGTCCCTTCCTATTCTTGCACTAGGAGATGGTGTTAATAGTTTCACAGTTCCTTCTCCATGCTGCGCATGCTTTTACAGATGTTTGTCACACATCCTTGCCCTGTTAAGTTCTCTACTGTTTAGGAAGTGACACTAGTTTTAAGTCAATCTTGAAGCAAGAAAAAAAAATCTAAACTTTAATTACCCTTGTCACTCTTACATGGATCTTAACTAGTCCTACTACATCTTCCTTTCACTGGGGATGAGACTTATCCTATACGAATGCAGTTTGTTAGCCTTTTGAACATAGGGTCACAATAACACTTTTCCGTTTTGTTCTCTATTTATTTCACTGGCAGTCAAAGAGAGTTTTATTTCCTTTTTCACTATGAAATATTAAGCAGATGTTTTCATAGATCTGCTATAGTTCCATGACCCTTCTGGATGAATCATACCTAATTTGAGTAATGGTCTCCATATTAGGTTTTCCCCACCTACTCAACGAGGATTACTTTACCTTCATGAATTTGACTGCTTGCCAAAACAGTAGACATCTAGAACGCAGGCATGTCTTGTTGCATTTTAAGATTATCTACTAAATATCATTATTACCATGGTCACACTTTTCAACTGGTTTAAAAAAAAACCAAAAAAAAATAATCTAAGCTTCATTGGATTATTTTACTTTAACAGAACTGGAAGTTTTTTTGATAAGAGTCAAAATAATGTAGGCAGACTGTAGTTATACCTTGGGGAAGCTATATACGCTTTGCCCAAGAACTGTGATGTTAACTTTCACAAGTCAAGATATAATTCTGTTCCTCTTTGCAGCCACCTCTTCAGAAGTTGTCAGACTGACTACTAATCTTTCTGGTAGCCTACAAAAAAGAGCACTTGAGGAGGCAACTAAGGGTGTAGTAAAATTTCTCTCCCTATAACCTACAGAGTAATATGAGCAATTTAATTATAACTGCACTTGTCAGATGAGTAAAAAGGGACTTGAGAATTAGCCATGCTACCACAACAAAACAGTTATACTTGCAGCTTAATGTCAGCTAAGAGATACCATTTTCCCCTCTAAGTTGCAACAGGGAATTACTTAATTTTGGGCACAGCTGGCAAGATCTTGTTCAAAACTTCTGCTTCTCTAACACCTTTTGTTCCTCTCATTTCTCCAATATCATCTTGATTGTTAAACCAATAATGCTGTAGACACAAGACAACACAAAGGAGCAAAGATGGGCCATTCTACAGTTCACGTTCAATCACAGCAACTATCTCACCACCTGTGCAAAAAACCTTCTCAACCCTCCAAAACAAATCCAGCTCCACTAACCTCCACCCAACAGGACTACCTACATAAATGGGTGGTCTTAAATATAAGGCACGGGAGACAGTGATCTGTGTTGAGACAGGGCTGCCTATGTCTTGCTTCCTATCTTATCTAACAGAAAAAGGACCAACTGGATTATCTGGGTAAACCAGTAACTGTGGTAACTCAATGACGACTGTGTATAAAATCTTGGTCCAACACCTACCCCATGAGTAGAAAGAATATTAAACAAAAAGAGTGTGTCCTCATTCTGCATAATCATAATACTTGTTTAATGTCACTTGGTTACCATATGAGCAAAGCTTGATTTAGAGACAATTTCACTGAATCTAAAGTAGGTGTTGTTTTGAGGTCTTCTCAGTTTAGAGTTCAATCACATTTTAACTTACTCATTAGCATTCTACAAATCCCTAGTGTTGACAAACTTTAATGAGGCTTTCACATGTTAGAACATATAATTCATAAATTCTGTTGTTACATGACTCATGTTTTTTTTAATAAAAGGCCAATACAGAAAAAAATACAAGGTGTATTTCTGTCAGGAGGGTAGGACAGTAAAATCCAACTCCTTTTACTTCATCCACTGTTCATTTTCATTATGTAGAGCAGTGGTGCCATGCTTTCTGCTATTCAGCTTCTGGAAGACAGGTGGCAAAAATATTTAATCATCCACATCCTTTGGAAATTTACAGACCTATCAGCAAAATTTAAAACTTGAGAAAGTATATGAACCATAAACTTCATCTACTGCTATTCATTATGAATCCTAGCCACACAAATTCAATTAAAAAAAATCAATTTCATTGCACAATTGCAGCATCTGAGAACATTTACACGAATATCATAATTTGAGTATTCCACTGCATTTTCTGAGTGAGCATTCGCTGTCAGCTCAGTTTCCAATAGCACTCTTGAAGAGAATGCTGCATTTAAAAGTCTGGGTTCTTTAAAACTACATGTAAATACTTCTTCAGAGTAGGTCACACCAGTGATTCAATATACTGAGTGCATTTTTTCTGAGATAATTTGTTACTTAATACATAAAGTTATCACTGTATTTTCAGGAGGAGGATTTTGAAGTTGTCACTACTGCTTTCTTAACAGTTTAGTGAGGACCTTGTCCTTTTTATATAGGTGTATATTTGGAAAAGGTGCACAGGGGAAACAAATAAGGTAGCCCACCAAAAATGGATGGGCTATGGAGATGAAAACCAACCCTCCTTCAGTTCCCTTTACTTTTTCCACAGCCAGCCTCCAGCTGCAGGACATGCCATTGATTCCAGGGACTTGTCACATCCCTCAAGCTGATGAGCTACGAAGCAGTAAGTCTGGTGCTGTCAGTTGTACACTGGCTGTTTCACTGGCAGAGCTGGTCTTACCCTTCAACACACATACGGCAGGAAATGTGGTATCAGCAAAAGGTTAATGAAAACACCTTCTGCCTGCAAAATATAGCCACAACTAGTCATCACACATTTGCAGAATGTGATCACAGCAGCCACGGACAGTTTCCAACCGGGCAGCAGATAGCTGTGTACTTTGATCAGCTTCTGGTGTGAACATTTGTTGCAGTGGCCTCTCAATAACTTGGTGTAACTCAGTGTTTCTCAAAAAAACAGTGAAGCAAGCCAACACAGATAGTAGCACAAGAAAGAGTCATCACAATAGATAACTTACAGCTGACAGACATTAAAACATAGTGGGCCAAAATCACAACAAAGAGTGGCAGTGAGATTAAGACTGTAAGATGATGTTCAGCCACCTCAGTATACACCAGAACAGAAAGATTCATTGGGATGTTTTTTGTAGTACAACTGACAACAAGCTTGTGGTGCAAAGATCAAAGAATTATAAAATTACTTTGGTTGGAGGTGACCTCTGCATGCTTTCCAGGCCAACCTCCTACTCAGGGCAAGGGTAATTAAAAGTTGCTCAAGGTCCTGTCCAGTTAAGTTTAAAGGCTGCAAAATCACCTCTAGGAAATCTGTTCTAGTGTTTAATCACTCCCATTTTAAATGCTTGTAAAAATGCAACTCAGTTTCATGCATTCCTCTAATGGTTCAGTATTACTATGTGTTAGGTTTTGACAGTACTACCGATGACACACTGGCAGTAAATGTCAATCTTTTTTCAATTTTAAGAGTCATGGGGTTTTTCCCCATAGAGGTGCAGAACCCTGCATACATACTTAAGTTAATTGCACATGACAGTCTTGCTTTTTTTAAGTTATCCTTCCCAGCTCCTGGAATTGTCTAACAAAGAAATCTGGGGAAAAAAGATGCCTTCACCCGGTCATGTAAGAACGCAAATAGAATCAGTTGTTTCTAACAAGTTACTCTGTTCTAAACAGAGTAACATCTTGGAAAAAAAAAACATACAATACCTATATCTTCTTCACAAAGTCAGTCTGAGGACTTTGGGCCTGAAAGTCATAGTGAACACAATAGCTACTTTAACGCTTTTTTTTTTTCCTCAGGGGAGTGAAGCTATGGTGAATAGTTGTGGGCAATCCAAACCCTGTAAGAATAGAAATCAATACTTCTAATTGTCTTTTCTACAAAGCAGGTATCTGGAAACATTGTCCTAATCAATACAAGAGCTGCTGAGAAGGTACCCATGGCAGGTCTTTTTAAGACATGCTGTGGTAGAAATCCTTATTACGGCTAAGCCAGTATGTTGAAGCCTGACCAGGTGATGCTGGGTGCTCTTGGGTCACACTTTCTTTCTTTGGTACAAGACTGGGAAGAGAGCCCACAGTCTGCTTCTAGGATGACTGTTCAAGAATAAAGGGCTTTTGCTATTCATTGACATTAGAACAGTGGTAATAGTTTTCCTCAGAGAGCAGGGTTCAGGAGCACAGGCATTCTGACATCAAGTACCACTTCACTACGGAAAAACGCTTAGTGAGGTCTAACTCTAATCTTGACCACAAGGACAGGAAGCTTCAGTACCAAGGCAATCTCTAATAGCCTAGCATTATCTGAGTCATGGAAGAAGATATGGAAACTCATTAAGATTCATGAATGAGAAAGACAAGAAGCAGAAGTGAGAATGAGCTCTACAGAAAACAGAGCCTACTTCACAGAAAATCAGGCAATTAGATAGAAATCAGTGGCTGACACTTCTTTCTCTGATTACAAATATTCTGAAGAAAACAAAAAAGACCAAAACGTAGCACTGACCAATCAAGCAGAGACATTACTTGAAATCTTGTTTTTCTCTAAAAAAGCTTATGTTGAAGCAATTACACTTTTAAATGTCAGTACATTAATAAATTCATGTTATTCAAAGCAAAGAAAATTGGAATTAGACAATGGTAAGACCTCCCTCTTGTTCTGGAGTTGACTTATCTTCAGGCACTAGTGTCTTATGTCATGAATATATAGTATCAAAAAATGTTTCTGCAGTGCTCAAGAAAGTTACGTATTTTATCTCATCACTCAATATAGAAACATAAATCCTGCTGCAGGGACCAGGTACTGGAACTTTCACCCCTTTCTCAAGGGAAGGCTTTGGCGTCCTACACAATCAAGCTCTACTTGCTCTTCCTGGCAGTTTAATTTCCCTTCTGCGCAGTGGTCCTGTTTCAAGAGAAAATGTAGCTTTTTTCTTGGCATTGAGGAGTCTCCTACCATGTGGGAACAGTGAGTTCCCTTCCTGCTAGGAAGGGCTGATAGCCCACTTCCAGGGTGAATGTTCTCTCCACCACGCAATCCTACAGAAGGCATGCAATGCAATCTCCTCCAATGGTGATTTTAAATGAACTGACTAAGCCTGCCACTATTGAAATGATCCCTAACTAATTAGGCCACATAAACAACATGCAAAAATGCCTCCCTAACAATTTCAACATTTTAAGTAGCAGAGGCATTTGCTAGAGTAGACAAAAATATTTCCTAGCATTTTCACAGAACTTAAAAGAGTTAGTTTAATGAGGTTCAGAATCCTACATTATTTATTAGCCCTGGATAGTAGGTAATCCAACCTTCTTAAGCATGGATGTCTAGTATGATGGTTTGGATGCCATTCAGGCCTAATAGCAAGACATAGGAACACAACACTTCCACCAAATTTTAAAGGTCTCAATAAGTATTCATAAGTGTCTAATTACTTACTTTCCAGTTATAGACAGGAAGGGATTGAGATAGGAAGAAAGAGCGCCAGGAGAGAGAAAAGACTGGTGATGCTGAAAGCAGACTGCTTTTGCTTACTGCTGACACCTTCATCTGAAGGCCCACAAAGAGTATGGCCCCAGACGACAGAGTAAGTACAACAGATGCACCTAAACTGTATTTTTTTTGGCTTTTCCCCCCTAAGAACAGTGTATCAGGCTATTTATGGTAACTGAATCTTGTACAAAGGAAGTGTGATAGCATACGTGCACATATATACTTTTCTGATTGCTAAAAATACTTTACAAGGACTCCACAATATTGTGACTATGAAATCAGATTTTCAGCAGTTGGGTTTTGCAACTCTCAGACTGGTTTATGTTTTCACACCAAGTTGCCTCCAGAATCTTCACAAATTAGTAACATGTGACAGCATTCATCCACTGGGGATTTGGATACTACTTTATTTGCAATTTGGATAAACTGTAATTACTTCAATTTTTAAAGCTATTACAGCTTCTAAAGATTTAACAAATTACTGATAATCTTATCTTTAAAGACAATTGTGTATTACAAAAAAGCTATCTTCAGATGTTACCAACACGATTTTAAACTAGTTTCCCGTAGAAAGAAGACATACAGAACTTAATTTTACTGGCAGATTTCATCAAGTTAAGCAGCTGGAAACAATCTTCTAATTTTAATGCCATTTACAGGACATTATTTTCAAAGATAGACTGATTGTTTCACAGACAGGAAAACTAAAGCAAGATTTCACATTATTTGACAGAACTGACATAAGGGAGCCTTTTGTAAATACCCAATCACATCAGTAAAGCTTTATTTGGTGCAAGCTGAAAAATTACTCAGCTTAAGACACTGAGACCTCCCCATTTCCACTGCTTATGAAATTACTTCCTTCAGTCACCAATCGCAGTGCCCAATTTTAAGATTAAAGCTTGCTTTTCATTTCTTAATTTCTCACAATTTAAAAATGCAGTACGTATAGATGTTAAGAAGTTAGGGGGTTTTCTCCACCTCTACACAAAGTTAGGCTGTTAAGAATAAAGCCACTGTATAAGAGATGCTGTCTGTTCTTAATTGAAGGGAGAAGGAAGAAAGGAGGTTTTCCAGAAACAGCAAAAAGGCACATCAGGTATTTCCTATAATTTCTGAAACATTAAAAGACAGTTCCAGACATAGCTCAAAACATTTAAGGAATCAAGAGACCAAGCCACTTAAAAAGTCTTGGATATAGTTAATATCCAAGAACAGATTTCCTGCATGGCATGTGCCCCAATGAGCACACAAGTCAGCTACAATATCCTCACTGAAGATCTTTCACTGTTGTGGAGAAATTACCAGTGGATCATTAAGTGATATTAAAACAAAAAAGGGAGGAAACAAGGGACTGTTGTTTAACAAACCTAAGCCATAAAAGTACTTGTCTGGACTTAAATCTGCACTTGACCAGCAAATAGATCCTTCGCTCCTAATCAACAGATAGCTCAGATAGCTCACATTTTTCTGAGTGTCTTCAGATACAAGTTCATTTATGTTTCCAGTACCTCCCAAAACCACCAATTCAGTTAGAGCTGGGCAACTATTCAAAACACTCATTGCTTAACAGTGGATCACAGAAGACCAACAATTAAAATGTGAGTAAACAGCACAGCATATTAACCCAAATCAAACAGCACATGATTAAGAGAGTCATGCTTTTATCAGACACAGCATAAAGATATTTTTAAATCCTATAACCTCAGTTCAGGACAACACATGGAAGACTTCAGCCTTCCTGAGATATGACATAACCATAACCACAAGCACGCTGCAGATTACAACATTCCAAGCTATCTCAGCTTAGGAGATCATTTACCAGCTGACATGCACAACCTGGGGTTTCCACTGATGAGCAAGCTGAACACCATCACTTCCTGTTTACCTGCACAGCATCGCTGCACCCCACAGCTCAATGCTGCTGAAGCCCTGGCTGCCCAGAAAGCAGCAGACACATGGCAAGGTAGTTATTTGTGTTCTGTAGTTGAATTTGTACATATAGTTACTTTCAGAACAGAGCGTGCTGCACACAGTCTGTCCATAAATTTGTCACTGTCCTACTGCCACAGAGCAAAAATTCTCACTACAGAAGAAAGATATTTTCTTTTGCAGTTCCACTCCCATCTCCAGCCTCCCAAGAGACACTCAGATTCAAGGTATAAATGACTGTTGCTTTCCAAAGCTCGGGGAATTTTTAGATGAAATGTTCAGGTCTACTTTTTGATTTTAATCCATTTTAAATTTATCAAGACTCTAAGGACTAGGATGATCCTTAAGCAATTAGAACACTGTACAGATATATAGATTAACCAGTTCTCAAAACTGTGTTTCATGATCATACACAGAAACTGCGGACTTGGATTTCAAACCATACAGATTCAAGTCAAGAATCAGTTTCATGCAACACATGGGATAAAACTGGAGCTTGAATCTGTTTTGTCCTGTTCCGCTGCCTATTCAGACATAAGAAAAAACCAGGTCCCTTCCCTCAACATCTCTTCTACCAGCCTCCTTGTACTAAGGTCCTCTCTCTTCAGCCTTCACCAATCATTCCATTCTCTACAGAGTAACACTTTTCTAGATGCTACATACTAGTTCCGTATTTAATGCAAGTCCTTATGAGCAGATCCTCATACCCACTCTGGACACATGAAGGTGCTTTTAGAAAAACAAAACACATTATAATTCAGATAATTTTTTAAGAGTTAGATCCACTGCAGTTCCCTATCAACCCACTTAATGGTATATGTATCATGAAGTTCACAAGTAAAAATCTTTAGAACAATGATTAAATTGATTAAAGAAAGGCTATGAAGCATAAACCTCAGGAATTCATGAATTATCCCAGCTCTGGATCGCTCATTAATGAGCCCTTGAAAATGCTATTCAGCATCTACTAGTACTTCCAGGTCCAGATTGAAAAAAAAAAAAAAAAAAAAAAAGGTATTTGCTTTGCAGACATGACGTTTAAGTGAACTTTACTTATGATCTTTACACTCGAAGACAGAAAATAATATGGAATTTTGACTTCTAATACTTAGAAAGTACTGAAGTAAAACAGCTGAACGGTTTTAAAAGAAAAGAACTCTTTTTTAAGAACACATTAATCTCATGCCAACATAAGACAAAGAACTCCCTTCAAAATATTAACAAATATGAGTAAAGGCTATTAAAAGTAAACCCGCTTTGAATAATAGCCAGCAACTGGTCTCGCAATTGTGTATACAACTTGTGTCCTGTCCCATAAAGCTGACTCAATCCACTTACATAAAGGTACTTAGAGATGCAACCCCCCTCACACTTTCACTGTGCCACAATTCAACAGGTATTAATTCCTCCTTCAGCAGTTCACATTTGAACAGAACAGTTATGGGAATTCAAGTCAGAGACAAGGAAACATAACTGCACATAAGATTATTTTTTGTTATATACCAGCTACTGAGTCTGCTATGAATAAAGTTATTCCTAGTGACAAGTTTTAAAAAGCAGATAACCTATGGGGGAAAAAAAGGCATGAAGATGTGTTACTTCTATGATCCCTGGCCTTATTCAAAGCTTACTACAGGGGTAAAGCACTAGACATTAGATGAATGCCTGGGAGACTGCTGTTTTTTATTTAGTTTTGGCAACAGGCAATTGCATGATGTTTGCGTTTACTTCTCTCCTGTGCCTCAGTTTCTTCATTTGTGGCATGTTAATAAAGATCTCTACCTTCATAAAGTGCTTTGAGAACTACTGATGAAGAAAAAAATATTATGTTGCCACAGACAGAAATAAATTATTTTTGGGGGGTGTGCTATGTGTGTGTCTACATTATCTTCTCTGCTAATAGCAAAGGTTAAGACGGGTTAATTTCCACATCACTAGGGTTATTTTTCTCCCCAGCGAATGAACATCAATTACTACGTGATAACCTGGTCACTGCTGTTTTAGACAAAGAAATGGAGATATTCTTTTACCACAGGATACATATGCCCCTTGAGTAAAGCGACATTTATTACAGTGAAAGAATTTCAATTTTCTCTGCCTGTTGGTGGCTTCCTCTTTGCAAGCACCTGCACTGCACTTACCAATGTGCTGTGGAGGTCAAAAGCCACTTAAATTGACCCGTGTGCAAGCAAACTTTAGCAGTTTGGAAGCAGTGGCACAAAAAGGTGGTCTTATACGGCCAGTTCTATGCAGATCTCAGGCATAAGAGTTATCATGCATTTCCATTTTGGACAAAGCATGGCTTCACGTTCTTCCTACCAAACTTACTGATGCTTTTATAAGTCACCATCACACTTAATTTTTACACACTATATTTAACACTTGATTCTTAAGATGAAAGAATAAAGAGTACAAAGCACATGACTCAAAACTTCCCACCTACCTGGCTTTCTCAGTGGTCTATTCCATGATAACCCTTTAGCAACAACAACCCCTGAAGTCTCAGTATGTAAGGATTGAAAAAATATAGGATGACACACCCCTCACCACCCCTGCCCCCCCTCAAAAAAAACCTAGTTTTGAGAACTAGGCACACTACCCTAGTTCTGACACAGCCCTTCAATAAGGGCAGTCTCATCACCCCATACATCTAGATTCTTTTACAAAGGGCTCCTTCTGAACTTACTACCCACTATCTGAAAATAACTGCACAGAGGGCTGCTGAATAGGAAAGCTCCTTCCCAGGAGCTAAAATTCTTCTTCTGTATCTCCTTAAGGTGCCAGAATGTTACTTATCATGAGGTTGCCTGCTCTGCTGGACACAACCAGAAGAGCAAAAACTGTAAAGAATCTATTTATTCACAGTTAAAAGGGTGCTTATATGACAAAAATGTTGTAGAAAGAGGGCTGCAGGACATATTTTTCCACTGCACTCAACACTTTGGTGCCCATGTCCAGTCACCACTTTCCAGTCAAAGAAAAAAAAAATAAAAATCACACAGTACTTCTTTTTTCCTTCAGTGCAGATCTGGCAGTTCTAATGAGCAACCATAGGCAGAAGTGAGGAACAAAGGGGCAGTGATATTGTTCTCAATCTTTTATTCTTTAAAATTCATATGTTTGGATGGATCAGAACAAAAGCATCCTCATTTGAAGATAATTACCTCTCCATAACTGCTGCGTTCCTATTTGTAACTTGTGAACATTTTTCAGCAGCAATAACATATATGTTACATGAAAAATTAAAAGTATGTATTCACCTGAATTTACAGGTAATATAAAAATTATTTTACTCTACTTACAACAGTACTGAAGTAGTACTATATCTCATGTAAGAAAAACAGTTTACATTAAAAAAAAAATCAGTATTTATTAGATCAGTATAAGAGTTTAGAATCCATAGAGTCACACCAATATAATTAACATGAACACAGTATTTTAAGATACTTTAAAAACTCTTAGGACAAAAAATACTTGTTCCAAAAAAGATTTAAAAGAAGTATTAGGTCTGAAACTGACCTTTACTCTTTTTGCCTAAAATAATGAAATACAGCAAGTTGAGTCAAAAGGTAAACTTTAATGAAAAACATTTTAAGATGGCTTTGCTTGTGAGCACAGTGAAGATGAAACACTAACGACAATCAATCTATATTGCACTGGCAGTCCAATTAGCCAGTATCATTACCCTAATCAAGCACCAGATTTGAAAAATTATATGCATCAGTTTCTGAACTACCGCTCTACAAGTCTCCAAGTGTGTTCAGGAGCTGACAGCAGCTAGCATGCTCAGTGTCACTGGTTCTTGCTGCTTGGGAGAACTGGCAACAGCTTTACTGTCAGGTCAAATGTTTGTCACTTTTCAGAAAACCTCCACTTATGCAATGATAAGTTACAGTGTTTTATGACAGTAGAATCAGCAGGTATATTGTTACACCACACTAACATAATAAAAATGTGCATTAATACTAGTAATAACCATTAAAATGGGGGGAAAAAGTTATTAATGACATACTGATTATTTTTTTCAGATGTATAACACCTTTGGAAACAAGATATTTCTCCTAAGGTCACTGATTAAACTTAAATCCCAATGACTCAAAGCAGACATTGGGTTTTAAGTTTTTGTACAGATATTCCCTTCCTTTGTGCTCAACTAACTACACCGATTGCTCTGAGCACCTGAACAGCCTCAATCTGTTAGTGTAGAAACAGAACGCTCTTAATATTGCGTGTATGAAAGATAATACCAGTCCCAGGAGTATATACTTTAGAAAAAACAAGCTGATTACCCAATTAAGACAGAGTTCAAGAAAAATCACATCCTACTCAAAAGGCTTTTACATGAGCATAGAAATTCTCCCAATCTTGGAAGAAATTATCACAGCAGTGGGACCTACGCAGCAATGCATTAACGGGTTGCTAGAAGTTTAGTATGGTTGTTTTTATGAACATCAGATTAAAGGCTATAAAACTGGGTCCTTGAAAGACCTAGAAGTTAAACTGCCAGAAGCTTCAACACTGTGGTACAGATGCTTCCTATAGGAAAATGGTGATGGACTGTGCCAGTCACTCAGCTGAACCTCAAAGAAGCCGGTGGGGGGGGGGAGGGGGAGGAATCTTGATTTCCTGATAGTCCAGTATGCACTCCTGGGCACATGGACTATTTACAGAAGATGAAGCAGATTTACAGGATAAATTGAAGGCTAGCCAACCTCCCCAATGGAAGTATCACACTGAACATTTGTTAGAAGGCCACTGCCATCCACTATGTGGTGTGCAATATGACACACAACTTCTCTATACTAGCTAATGTGGAACTAAGAACTCTAATCTGCCAATTCCTATGTAAAAGCTTCAGTTCTGCAACAAACACTACAGTCCTCTGAAGAATTCCAAAGTCAAAGAAATTACGTGTCTGTCAGCCCACTTCAGGACTATGTTACTCTGACAAACCAGGGCACCATGCTGCACTTAATGAAGTGCCCAAAGCATCTGAAGTGAAAAAACAACCTTCATGATGCATGGCAGACTTCCGTATTGATGACTGGTTTGTTTATTTGGAATAAGCCAACTATGTAACATCCTTTGCTAATTCAAACTTGCATCACAGTGATACTGTTTGTATGTGGTGACCTGGGAGAAATTATTTCCAGCCATATTGGTACTGAATCATTTCATGGTTAGAACTATTACTTCAGCCAGAATTGACATGCAGGCCTCCATCCTGAAATAAAGACTAAAAGCACTCAGCTTCTAAATCCATGACAGATTGCTATCTTCCTTCTGCTCTGAAGCAAATGCTACCTGCTGTGGGAGAGAACTTCTTGTACAGCACTAAGGATCACCAGGGGACCAGTTCCTTCTAGTGTTGACTTATAAAAGTGACACTGGGAAAAAAAATATGGCTTGAGGGGGAAAAAGGGAATCACCAGACACTAGAGGGGACAAAAGTATCTACATAACTGAGGCATGCAAACACTGTCTAACAGATCTAGTGGGCACAGAAGACAGAACTGAAAAGGTTCCTGAGTTCGTACCTCTACATCCCAGACAGAACCGATGATCAAGGTGAGATACCAGAACAGACAGAGTATTTGATAATTAAACTATCATTAAATACACTACATGCCTTAAAACTGTCTCTGGAGCTCAAGTCAGAAACAAATTGTTGCATTTGAACTGACAAAAATCGCTAAAATGCTCCAAAATGCAGCTTCAGGTAAGATTCCAAGAGAACTCAGGACATCCCTGGAGTCTCTGAAAATGGACAGAACTTTTCTTTAATTATTTACAATCTACTTATCAGAAAAGCAAGCTCTATACAGGAATACATTTTCTTCGTAGACCAGTGCTCTGAAACCAAGAAGTGAAGTAAAGGAAATGCAGCATCCTTTAAGGTCGTCCTTGCTGTACCTCATGCAGTCTGTAGAAGCACAGCTACAAATTAGCTACATTTCCTCACAAAACTTTTTTTCCTCTGAAATCAGAGGAGATCAGAAACATGATGATATCAGTAACAGATGCACTTAATAATTTGTCCACTGCAGCAGGTTGCTACATGTACAGGAACACTTTCATTTGCTGGAAAATTCTAGACACCTGCATTTTCTCAAGTTTCCAAAAGCAACTTCTAGGAGCAGAAAGACAATATCGAATTTTGTTGCTATCGGGAAAGCTAGATCTGACTTTGACTTAATGTCAAAGCAGACAGTTATGAGCACAGCAGCAGGGCTGACCCTTATTCTGTGATGAATATGCTACTAACAACACTAGAACAGACAGCTCACATCTCCCCATCCCCAGCACCACAGTTGTTTTTTGTCTCCTGGCAGCTTCCACTGCTTGTGCAAACATTAGTTACTAAGAGCAGGGCCACTTTCTGGGTATGGTGGCTAATGGTACAGCAGAAAGCACATCTGCACAGAGGAACAAACTCTCTTACCAGTACAACACAAATTGGGTACTGATGGTCCTATACATACCATGTATCAGGAACTGTGTTTACACCAAACCCACGCTCATTATTAATTTGGATGACTACTTGCTAGCACTCAAACCTGTGCCAGGAAGCGTGCCAATAAACTGAACACCATGGACAGTCATGGGACCGTGCCTGAGCTCATGCTACTGCCCTACCTCAGTTTGCTAGCATCAGTGTGTTAGCACAGCTGGTTCACAGATCAGAGGTGAGAAAAAGGACAAGGTGCATCCTTCTGCCACCAAACTTAAAAATGTGCTGTATACCTCCCACTTTGAGGCTGTCGGTTCTGGTTATGTGGGACATAAAGGCATGATCCAGACAGGTATGGCCACGATGAGGGATGGACTCCGCCATCATACAGTGTGAAGCAGAGCAGCAGCATGAGTACTTGTTCCACAAGCAAATTTCATCTAAACAATATGAGGAGGGCAAAGAAACAGACAGGATTACTTGTGTAGAGGTAGAAAAGCCCAGAAATGTTCAAAGAGGCTATTAAGGAAAAGTCTCAATGAAGAACCAAAACATTCAAAGAATGACACAAAAATATGAACTGAAAACCATGATATGGAGATCTACATATCCCAGCAAAATATTCAGCACCAAATCCATCTCCATGCATCCTAGCAAACGAAACTGTAACACAGTTACAGGTTTATTGCATCTAGATGCTTGAATCAGTAAGGTAAGGAACGGCATGCTCTGTGCAGAGATACAGATTTATGATTAGTCTCTCAAGAACAGAAATACTGGCACCTGGAACTGATATGGACAAATCTCTTAGAGACAAAACCAAAATATTTTTAAGGAGATAAATGGTTTGTTGAATCACTGCTGAGTTCTAGAGATCAAGTGCAACCGGCACTTTCTGCTGCAGTCACACTTTAAGACCTTGCATAATTTTAAAGTTCAAGCTACACAAACTGAGCACAGTGCTAACAGTACAGTTTAGGACAAAGAGATCAACATTGTTTAAGAAAGGTCAAAATGACAATACCTATTGTAGGGCTAAAAAATACTGGTTGATGTAACATTGCAAAAAATTAAGCCCAAACCTGTATTTTTTTTTAACTGTTAATTTTCAAGTTACTAAAAATATAAACACTAATAAATGTGCGCTCAGTATAAAACGAATTTCATATCTGAAATACTCTCAACCACAAACTAAAGCAAATAAAATAAAAAACAGTACTATGTTTTATTTATAAGAAAATACTGCTTCCTTCTTTGCAAATGCAAGGGGAAGCTTTTGCCTGTGGTATTGCACAGAACACACACCACTACAGGATGTTCATAGTTTTCTTCCTCTTTTCAGTTAACCACAAAAATCAAGCACAGTTTTACAGAGTGCAGCCTATTTGGATGCCTTTGTGTATATTTAGTGTCATAAGCCAAGTGATGTTTCTGTTTGCTTTGGCTGACTGAGGGGGAGTAAAGGGAAAAAATGTCTACTTACAAAGAATGACCACATCTTAGCTGTGCTCAGAGAGAGCTGTCACATGGTTAGAGGAGCAGGAAATAACTTACAGTTCACTCGAAGCAGGACTAAGCAATTCTGCGGTTTCAGATCTGAGCCTGTAGAGTTGCTGAAGCTGTATCTTCCAGTATACAGCTTCCTAATATAGCAGCTTATGAACTGGAGAGCCTGGTCCTCCCGGGAGAAGCAGCAGTGGAGGGTGGAGCAGTGCAAGAAGCCTGAGGAATACCATACTCCGGGTTTTGCTTCCCCCTCTGATATCCACCAAAAGTTCTCTTGCCTATAGTAATATTAGCAATGACTTTGGGCAGTGAAGATGGAATAGGTGAGAAATGTGTAATGGCCTTGGGCTAAAGCATACTACGTCCACTGCAGCTAACAGCTGGCCAGCACAGAGACTCCTCTCCTGTCTCTTTCCTTGTGCAGTGCACTGCTGAGTAGAAAACACACGCCCTGTCTATCCCTGCACTGGGTATGGACAGGACTACATGTCTGATGAAACACAAAGTTCATCAGTAAGAACAAAGCAGTTGTGGGACTGTTAAGTAGAGGAACTAAAGGAGTAGAGGGAAGAACAATGAGGAGGAGAGTCAGTCCTACCTGGAGATCTTTGTGCAGATTATGGATGCAGGGGCTGAAAGAAGGAAGGAAGATCCTGGAAGCACTTGAGGTACAAGGGGGAAAGAAGAAGTAAACAGAGGAAACCCTTTTGCTGGGACAGGACAGAAAACTTGCTAAAAAAAGGTAAAAAGAGTATGTGTGATAAGAGAGGGCAAGGAGATTCTGATGAAAATGGGGACATGAGATTTGGAGGACAGAGGACACTGTACAAACACATCAGCAGGATAGGACTTACAAAAGAAATAGTGTTTAAATCGATTCCTAAAACATAATTGTCAACTTTTTAGTAATTGGCTGCATAAAAATGTTAAAGATATTAAAGCATTATTTCCTACATAGAATCTAAAATTTTTTTAAGTAGATAAATTACTGTTATAAAACATACTAAGGAGATTGTAAAATATCTGTTACTTTTCTTTATCCCTAACACAGAAAAATATTAATTTGTACAACAAATTAATACTAATTTCTTTTGTTATCCACTACTCACATACATATAAATAAATCTCTAGGCCAGTACCTTGAAAAGAGAGAAAGCATTTACAATTTACTGCTAAACTCCCATTTTCAAATATTCTTGTTCTCCAACAAGAGACAGCAAGACAAGTATTAGGCCTTGTTACTTAATCTCAGCAAGGGTCTAAATTTTGGGAAAGCCATTATCAATAACACTTGAAATAAATACAAAGGGTTTGCAAAAGGGTTTGTAATCTCAGAGGCAAGACTTAGCTTTACATAATTAAGATTTCAAATAATTAAATACAGTTTTCTCAGCTGTTCAAAAAGGTAAAAGCCATTTTCTTTTGCTAGGTTGGTGTTTCTCAAACTGTAGACATAGTACCTTCACATACAAAATATGCTTATACAGGAACATACCTGTGCTCACTAAATTCACCATTCTGAAGCTGCAGTGGTGAATTAACGAGGGAGATAAAGCCAAAATAACAGATTTGCACTGAAGAGAAAGGAGATGAATGCAGGGGAATTCTGAATTACACATAAGATTCTGAAGGGAAAAACGGTGTGTGAAACCATCTCACAGAAATGAAAACACAACCTTGATTAGCAAGCCTTAGGGTGATCTTTCAGCTTTAAGCTAGACACACTGGAAAACGTTTTAAACTGTTTCTCAGAAAATGTAAAAAGAAGAAATGCTGTCTTAAGAGTGAGGATTTAAAGAACAGCCAAACAGTAGAGGGAAAACTGCCTCACCAATGTAGGGATGCATGTATGAAAGCAAGTGCCTAAGGTGTGCTGCGATCTGCAGATCTGTCAGTATGTTGTGGAGCTTTGCAGCAACAGTTTCCTTGCGAGCAATGATTACCTCCACAGAACATTATGTCTACAGGAACTGAGTAATTCATTTAATGAACTCATTCCAGAACCATATACTCTTAACACATGCATTCCAATTTGAGATGCCTGAAGTGTCATTCTCTGCACAAAGAGGTGTCAGCAAAATTGTCTACCTTTAACTCATGGGTATCTGAGAAAACACTACTGAATTTGGAGAATTAATAAAATGAGAAGCTTTCTAAGAAAGTGTCCTCATGACTGTTTGCATTGCATCTTTTCTTTTTCCATTTGGCCCTTCTAGAACACTGCTCCTTCATGTGACGATCACAGCACACTTCAGGATCTTCAAATTTAACTGCAACTGTCTCTGAATAAACTGCACACCTACTGTTCCCATTTTATTGCTTAGCCAGCCATAAACAACATGTCTGGAAGCCACAGAAGTTAGTGTGCCAGTGTACCCAAGCAAATACCTTGAGAAACTAAACTGTCTTCTACAGTAACTGAGTCATGTCCCAGTACAGCAGGTTGTTTAAAACCTCTCATGAAAATACACTTCTAGTTCCACTAAATCCACTTTGTATGATTTACTGTTACAAGGAAAACAAACTGTCCAATAAAAAAAAAAAAATCCTTCTGTGACCCAGTAAGACTTAATGTCAGCCTTTCTTGAGGAAATTGTACCCTAACCTACCATAACTAACTCTCTCTAGTGCCTATGACACATTTTCGTTACTTCCTGTATTTTATTATCTAGGTATTAGGTCATGAAACCATAAGTCTCCTGCACTATACTAAGTTTTATTCCTGTACTACAAAGATTCCTCAAGAGACAAGCCTACAAAACATGCTCAGTGGAGCACAAATCTTACCACACAGCTTTAAGTCAAGAGCAAACTTTCTCAGCAAACTGAGCATTCAAAAGCTCCACAAATCCCATCTACTCTGAAGACAGTTCTGTCTACAAAAGGTTGATGACAGAATCGGGTCTTTTGTCACGTTGGGAAATGAACTACAGCCAAGTTCCTAGGTCCCACTCACTCATCATATACAAATCACTTTAATGCTTCACTCCACCCACTCCAGCACTAAGCAATTGCTGCCACTGCTGTCACCTGCAGCCACTACTAATGCCGGCAGTGGATGAGTTCTTAATGCTGGCACTACTAGAGACACTAACAATGGAGAGTAAGGGTCATAAGCCCTAAAGAAAAAATGAGTGAGTTTTTTCAGGGGGAAGAAAAAGAAGAAATTTGAGACCTAAAATTAGAACACTCCATTATGATGTTTTTACCCTGAAATTTCATGGTCTAAGATGGAACTTACACATTTTACTTGCTACAAATTTGGTTTATACGAAATCTTTGAGAACCCCAGAATAAATAATCACAGAGAAAAACGTTCTAGTGATAACAAATTCAAAACAGTATTTACAATTAGATAATGCCGAGAAATCACATCAATCTTCCATTAAAGGAAGAACAAAGTAGTCTTTATGTTGACATATTTGCATGAAATAGCAAAGTCTCTATCTTCTAATAAGAAACTACCTCTTCCTTGGGTGTTCTCTTAAGCAAGGGGTATCTGGACCTCTTGGTGGAAATCTTGTATTCAAAACATGACTGTTCATCTGAATCCTACATTAAACCTTTGCCATCCTCTGAATTCCTCTTAGCTGCGAAGAACAATTAAGTTACAACACAACAGCTTGCACCTACAAATTGGTTTTGTACTGTTGTATACGTACACTATAAGATTCCAGATCTCTTTTCAGGAGCACGAGTGGTACGCTTGACCAGCTAATTAACCATGGAGATGCTGAGAGACTTTTGGCACTTTACCTCAAAAACAGAGAAAATATCTACAAAGACACTCAGAAAAGAATTTAAGAGCGCTGAAGACTTTAATAGAGTGAGACACTTATTCTGTGTCTATCTCACTAGATAACCTTCTGTTTAGTAATACATAATGCTTCACAGCAGAGATACAAACCAACTGTAGAAGGACTTACTCTGCATGTCAAGACTCAAATTTTTGTGTCTAGCACATGAGGTACAAGCACAGTCAGGAGAGATTTAACCACTACAGCCACTAAAGCAAAGACAGAAATTCAGCTGAAGTTTTTATCTAAAAGTAAGTTGAACAGCAGAAGATTTAGATAAACAACAGTGAGGTTTACTGACAATGTTGGGATTTTAACATCTAAATTTGTCTCTTACTGCTGAACCAAATCTCATGAATTGTTGCTTTGTCTCAAATACATACAGCTACGAGATGCAACAGCATTCACAAGTGGTCTCAAAACATTTCTCATCCATGGGTAAATAATGTGTTTACAGCATAGTTCACTGCCTTAGCTTAATAGCAAGCTGTGAGGAAAACAAGAACGAGAAACATTTTATGATAAGGACAGTGGCTGAGCCACTTGCTGAAGGGTCCGATATGACCCATTACTGTGAAAATCAGTTTTGTAGGCACAGGTTTGGTTCAAAGAAACTGTCAAAACCCAATGTCATTTCCTCTACAATGGAAGATTATTGCTGACAAGTTGTTTAGGGAACTGACTCTAGTGGATACCAGTGAGGCATCTGAAGATGTTACATGTCTTCTGTAGAACAGGACAGATCTCAAAAGATATCCAGGAGTAACTCTCAATGCTCTTCTGTTCCACAAGATTCTGTCCTTTACACTCTGTCTTACTCCTCCAAATTTTGTTTGAAAAAAATGCAAAGATGAGAGAATCACCACTGAACTGATGACTCCGTTCTACTTATGTGTATTGGAGATAAATCTTTTTTAAACCACAATGTCAACTTTCTTTGGATGTACGGACTGCAGCTTAAACTCAAACTGAGAAGTCCCAACACTTCTCAGGCATGTAAAGTTGCCCATTACTTTAAAGTGGACTGCAGGTTTGGGCAACTACAAGTCTTAGTTCATACTGTTTTCATGTGCACAACTAATCTTACAGCTCCTTTTCTGATAAAACCTTTGAATCTTACCAATTAAGAGCTGTAACTGCCATTCAGGTTTTTATTTTGTTTTATCTCAGCTATTACTGTAATTTGTCCTTTGGCTCTGATACATAAACTTATTCTGGTCACATGCAGTTTAAAAGCAGCCAAAACAGTTTTCTTAGTTTACTGCTGTGTCACTTCTCTTTTTCCATTCTTCAGCAGTTCCTGTTTACCATATCAACCATGGCAAGATCTTACAAATAACAACATATTCCCAGCCTTACTCACTACACCTTATCCAAGTGTTGAGATCTGCTTTTAAGCAGTATAAAATATCCATACTCCATATGATCTACTTCTAATGCAATCAAGTACATACTTCTCTTGTTTTCCTTCCTAAGGTTTCTCAAAAAATTATTTCTGCAGAATAAACTAGTTTTTCCTCAGTGACATTTCTCAATAATATTAATCATGCAAATTATAAAAGTTACTTCCCTATTACAAATTAATGGGAAATCTAGCGCTTGCTTTTTCTTACGAGACTCATTCCTCAGAACAAATTTAAAGTAACTGATTTGTAACTGATTTACGCAAAAACTTCCAAGTTTGGCATAATTACAAAAATATTTCATTAATATGCACAAAAGTAATCTCATAGCTCACCTTACTGTAAGTTTACATAGAATTTTATTTCCACATTAGGATAAAAAAATAGTTAAACTTTCTACAGATAGCAAATTTTACACCTGACCTAGATAACAAATGTCACAAACCTGAATGAAAATTAGTGACATGCCCAAACAACAATGGAAGTCCTAAAAGGATACTTTACACTGGATACCTGCTGCAAGTAGTTCTACATTTGGATTTATATTTTAGCCAAATTAACTATAGTTGCAGCTTTGACTATCAGTGAGTGGCTTGATTTTGGAAGCCTGATCTGTCATGGGCAAAAGGTATTTTGATTACTTATAGATTCAGATAAACATTTTACAGATCAGCAAGTTGGGGGTTGGGGGGAAGAGAGTAAAAAGAAAAAAAAATCAATTACCCTCTCTATGTACACTGGCCTACTAGTCAGTGAGATTCTCAAAGTATCAGTCGTAGTCTGGAAAATGGTATCAACCTCAGCAAGACACAGGACAATGGCTCTTCACCACCTCACCCACTTCCAGGTAATTTTTGTATTTATCAGTCATTACTTAAGATGCCATTGAAATTATGTCAGTTTTGGAGTTCATCCATTGTTAAGTGCTCAATCAAAATTATACTACTTGATAAATTCTTTGCTTTTCTATAGAACAAAACTCAGGTAGCTGAATCCTTAATCAGTCAGAAACAGAGTCAAAAGAAAGACTGACATAAATCAGGTCCAGAGTGCCATATACTTTCTTAACCAAGCCCTTCAGGCCTGAGAGCAGCACTATGCCCTCTGTAAGAGCTCTATAAATTATTACTACAAAGAGCATCTAGGATCATAGTTTAGTGTCTGAACTGTTACTCTGGTGTTCGTTGCAGTAGTGATCTAAACATGAGGTCTATTCAAACAAAAGCTAAAATTATATTGATGTGGCAGATGCACATCCCATCCAGCAGCCTCTCCATGCCCCACAGTGACAGAAATACCACCTGTAGCAGCCAGAGAGCCCAGACATTTCAGCTGATATGAAAGCAATCATGTAGTGTCCTACAAAATTCACAAAATCTTCCTTCCTTAAAGAGCAGCATTTACAGTCTGAAGCTTAACTAATGAGTAATTCAAACACGGATATTAAGAGATCAAATATCCTGTACATTACAGCAAAAAGATACTTATCAGCATAGCATGTTACCCTTCAGTCAGGCTAGAAGGTCAAGAGTACCAAGCGGGGCTCTGACAGACACTGTGGATTCAAGTTATACAGCCAAAGCTGTTATCATCTCCAGGTGCTCATCCCACTTCTCTGACAGACACTGCCCTCCAAGGGACAGAGATATTCAACCTGTACATGAATTTCTGTCTTATGCCACGCAGGAAGCCAAAATGCCTGGTTAATCATCTCTAGAGCTTCAATACTCAAGTCCTCATGATTGAGTAAAGACCCTCAACTGTGGTAAGATGAGCCTATGTTTGACTTAGAGAGCATATGGGGCTGGGGAAAAGAACAGACCACGATTAGAAGGACCTCATTGGAAAGTCATCCAACATTCAGAGTAAACCATTTGAATGTGTAGTTTCAAGCAAGCCACGTCGAGAAAGCTGCAACCTGTCACAAATCGCACAACAACCAGATCGCGTGAAGCTATTTACCTCCAGTCTGCTTTCAACATACTATTTATGCAAAAAAGTTGAGAACTTGAGTAGGTGAGTGTTACAGCTGAGTATAAAAAAAAAATTCAAAATGTGTTCACTTGACGAGAAAATCAAAGTTGTAGAAAAAAACCCCTAGAAATCAATTTACACACACAAATTCATGCACTATTTTTTATATTTAGAGAAAAACTGGCACTTCTTTCTTTTTTTAGCAAAAAAAGCTGAAGACATAAAATGTATGCCAGTTCATTTAACTGAAGGTGGTTTTTTATGAATCCATACTTTTCAAAACACATACTTTACGGTTCCACCTTCTGACATGTTTAACTTACAGCATCTTATTTAACCTACCCCAATGTAAATATTCTCTACTTCCTGTTCAGTTGCTGCATCTTACACTTTCCTTGCAACAGTCAGTTTGATCAACAATACCATTTCAAAGTCCAAAGAGTTATGTGAAATCATTATGACTACACAGATATCCTGCTTTAAGTCACAGTTTTAAGTTCATGAAACACTCTTGACAGCTTTATAGCAAGTGCCTAACAGTATTTTAGGTACTGGAAACAGAACATTAGAAGACATAACTTTCAGTGGATTCCAAAAAGCAGCACTTTTTCAAAAATACGATTTTTTTTTTTTTAACCGATTCTTTTCTAATATAAGTGCTTAACTTTTGAAGCCTTCAAGTACTTCTTTAAAACAGATAAGTACAGCTTTGGCACAGTTTTATATTAACATGCAGGAAGGTATTCTGAATACAAACTTACTGATTTAGAAAGAGGAAAAAATGCAGTATTTGAGTCACATCAGAGTACACGAACCTGTTGTTTAGGCTAAGAAAAGTACAGACTAAACCTAAGGCAGGCCTAGCACTGATACGAGCCTGCCTACAACTTCGTCAACACTGCTTTGTTGTACCGCTGGTGCACCTGGGGCCCGTCCCAGCCTCGTCGAGCAATGAGACTTGTGGAACCCCGAGCCCCGCGGCTGCTGCCTCGCCGCTTCCCCCCGCAGCGCTCGGCTCAGCTGCAGGGCCGGGGGAGCTCCATGTCGGAGGGACAGCGAGGCGCCGAAGGACGGCGCCCGCAGCGGCATCCGAGGCGGTCTCGGGGCCGCCCGGTCAGGGCGAGGCCGGGCCCGGCGCTCAGGGCCACCCGAGGGGCCGCCGCCGTGCATCGCCCCCCGCCCCGCCGGGCCGGGCGGGCAGCGGGGCCCGGGACGGGGCGGCGGAGCGGGACGAAACTTCCGCAGCCCCAACTTCCCGGCGCCCGGCCGGGCTGTCCTCACACGCCCCCGCTCGCCCCGGGCCCCGGCCCGCCGCGCCCGGCTGGGGACGGCGCGGCGCGCCCCCCGCCCCTCGGGCCGGGACTCACCACGCATTTCTTGCCGAGGAAGCCGAAGAGGCTCTCGTTCTCCTGCGGGGTGAGCAGCAGCGAGCCCACGTTGGTGACCCGCCGCGGGGGCTGCTGCTGCGGTGCGCCGCTCATGGCCGGGGCCGGCCCGGCGCTGCCCTCGCCACCCTGCGACCGATGGCGCCCGCGGTCCCTTCCTCCTCCTCCTCCTCCTCAGCCGCCGCCGCCGCGGCCTCACAGCAGCCGCATCGCGGAGCCTCCCTCGCGGAGTCGGGCAAGGAGGGAGGCGGGGAGGGGCGGCGGGGCCTCGTCCGGCTGCCGGTCTGCGGGGAAGGCGCCGGGGAGGGTGTTCCGGGGATCCGGGAGCGGTGCAGCCGCGCCGGAGCCGCTCCGGCCGGGGCCGATCCCGATCGCTCCCGCCCCTAAACTTCCAACTCCGGCCCGGCCCCGGCGGCCGCGCGATCCAACATGGCAGCGGGGGCGGGCGAGACCACAGCGCGCCGCAGCCGGGGGGGGGAGCGCGGCGAGCGCGCGGCCGCCTCGACCATGCGCCGTGCGGGGGGAGAGGGGGGGAGTCGCCCTCAGTTCCCGCCCCCGCGGTACCTGCCGGGCCGGGATAGGGATAGGGATAGGGATGGGATAGGGATAGGGATAGGGATAGGGATAGGGATAGGGATAGGGATAGGGATAGGGATAGGGATAGGGATAGGGATAGGGATAGGGATAGGGGCGCCGTGAGGGGCAGCGCGGCCCGGACGCCGCCGGTGCTGCGGGCGGGGGGCGTGGGGAGATCGCCCGGAGCGCGAAGGGGCCCGGCAGGAGTTGAACGTCCCCGGAGCGTGGGGAGTCCGGGCGGGCCTCCCGCGGGTGCGGGAACCAGCGTGTGCTGGAAGACTTTTCACTGTCAGCGGAACCCCACATAGTTTGTAACTAAAAAAATCTTTCCTCCTCTTGAGGCAGAAAGGAAGCTGTTTCCCCGTGGTTGGCGGCGCGATTGCCCAGCCGGGGGTGTCACCCACCCCCTGCCTCACTCTGCCTGCCACAGTCTGAGGTGAAACACCTCGAAATAGGGGTAGGCACTTCAGGCACTCCGGGGATCAGCTGCTGAGGAGAAATCACGTACACAATCAGCAGCCTTTGTCGGACGGATTTCTCTTTCCCCTGCTTTGCTTAACAGCAAATAGCTGCGATGGAGATTGAAGACCTTTCAAAGCCCAAAGATCCAGAGCGCAGCTGTCCTATGCCCAACGTGGCTTTCAGCTGCACAAAATGAGTGTTCACTAAGGTGAAAACCTGATATCAAAATGAGCGCTTTGCTAGTTTTCTGTGGTTTGAGGTGAATGTGTTGGCTTCTCATCCTCTGATAAATGATTCTGGCAGGTGCTAAAGCAATCCCCCCCTCGCAATTCACTTGGTATTGTAGGAAAGAACTGAAGAAGCACAGGAGGAAAATCTGGGGACACAAGTCTTCATACAAAGCTGTACCGGCTTCTCTTCGTATCTTCCAAAAATCAGGCTGGAACAGATGTCAGCCCCTTCTGCTTTAATTCTAGGCCCTTTTGCCCTTGCTTAAGTGCCTGTAACTGTGTCCAAAAAGAGTAAGAAGGGAGAATACAGCAGAAAATCTTGACATTGCAGCATTAAAATAATTTGAAATGCATGCATATACAGGACTCCTCGGTCTGCAGGTGTCACAGAAGGGAGTTGGGTCTTATTGTAAAGCAAAATAGTAGGAAACTGCTTCTAAAATACTTCTCAGCAATCCTAAGTTCTTCAGCTTTACACATTTCTCTGTATAAGTATGTTCATATTTTAGTGGAACGCGAAATATTTTAGCTATAGAATATAGGCAGCATTTTTTTTCCTTGCAAATGCACATAGAGATAAAACAAATGGAAGTACTTTACAAGATACTTGATATTTTGTGTGATTTGGGGGGGGGTGTTTGTTTTTGGTTTGGATTTTTGGCTTTTTTTTTGGAGAGGGGTGCATGTTTTATTTCATAAAACAAACAGTTATTGTATAGCCAAAGCCATTTTGAGGATATTTACACACCTCCCTTGTGTGGCCATAGTGTAAATATCTAAAAATATAGTATACTTTTGATGGATAACTGCTGGTACTGTCCTCACCTTCTAAGCACTTGCGTTCCTTGATTTTTTTTTTTCCCTCATTTCTGTTAGCTTTTGCTGTTCCTGTATAGATCTTGCCATTCAAAGAGAGTTCTGGGTGTTAGGGGTGGTACATTTTGCTTCATACTGTTCTTTTCAGACCAGCTGGCTGGTAGTGTTCCTAAGGGCCTTGTAACCTTCAAGCTCTATTGTTAGGATTTTGTTTGCTTTTTTAATAGGGGTATGCAGGAAAGGGAAGAAAAAAGGTCTATTTTCATACCCTAGGTTTCATTAAAAATGCAAAAGCTGTTTCTGTTTTTATATCATGGCTAAGCATTGAGTCCTGAAGGGAAGTGGAAATATGGTACATCCAAGGGACCCACTGAAAAATAGATTTTTGTCCTCGATATTTCTGTTTGCAGCAATAATTGCGAAGAGCTGCTATTTCTGCATAAAACTTAAAATTTAAGTGAAGTTCTCTCAAGGAAAGCCACGAGGTAGAATTGTCTATCTGTATTTTGAAGAAATTGCAGTGGTCTTGCAGTCTTAGGGAAATTGCAGTTGTTTATTTGAGGTTGTCCTCTGAATTTCTCACTGTAATCCTTAGGGTTCAAGCTGTGTTACCCATTGCTGATGTCTGTGAACTTCATGGAAGCTACTCCTATTTCACGTGTCTCCATTTCAGGATACCAGCTCATAGCACCAAGGTAGTGAAATAAATTGGAAATTGCATAATGTGTATCAATATAAGCAAGTGTCATGATTTTAAAGATCTGTATTATAAATATCTATTTAATAAACAGATTTTATTATCCTTGTCAGACTTAGCTTTGACAGAAAATTGAATTTTGTCTTTAAATGTGAATCTCTACAGCAATTGTGCATACTTTGAGTTTCAGAGTTTAAATATTCGCACAATTTCAGTACTAACATTCAGCAATCAAAATGAAGTAAAAAGGTGAGGAAAACTTTCTACTTGAAGTTATTTTTTCTAGTGCTGTGAATCATACATTAAAGGTTTTATTAGAGACTGAATTACATAAAGGAAAGAAGTTAGTTCTCCAAGGATTTTTTTTTTTTTTTAAATAGTGTTTCCCAAGTCTTGATCTTGTCCCAGTCCTGAGTTTAGGTCATAGTTTGGTTTTCTTATTTTCCATAAGATGAAGAGAAGGTTGATTACACCAAAGCACAGTCAGGTGTAATGGAGAATGCATCTCTCCACAGGAAAAAAAAAAGAATTCCCACTGTCTCTTCCATCTCATGTTATTCTCAGTGACAAGTAGAACTGTCTGGGACAAGTGCAAACCTCGCTGTAGTGACCACATCAGCATGGTTGGGGGAGATCAGGAGTGGGAGCTGTGATTACTGTCACCGCATGGGAGGGACATGTCAACAGGGCAGCCCAGGAGTGAGCAAAACGGAGGAAGAGCTTCTTTCCCTCAATACCCTTCTTGGTTGGGCCTGAAGAAAACATCAGCCCACTCACTGCAAAACCGCTTGGTAATTGAAAAAGAGGAACTGTGTTTGTGGTTAGAAGTGGGTTTGGAGCTGTGAAGACACAAGTTCTCTTTTTTGAGTAAACCACATTGTTTTTCTTTGCAGGGAGCTCATTGAAGAGGATTGAGTTTGCATTACTGGATCAATGTCAAATAACATATTAGTTATTTTACTGATAAAAGGCTCATTCGCTTCTGCTCTCTGTGACTGAACCTTTAAAAGTTTAGGAATCCCAGCCCATTCTGTAGGGAACTAAATCATCTATTAAGTTGTGGCTCATTTCAGATTCAGTCACTGCATTTCCTTTCTCAGAGATTTTGCATTATCTCTTTCAGACAAGTAATAGTCTGGAAGAAAGAGGATCTGAAGCTATGGTGGAGGGGGGTTTTCCCTGTACTGAATTTGTATGCTGTAAATTTCAATTACAGAAGGACATGAATTAGCAACAAAAGTTGCAAAAGATGACAAGTTTTACTTTAAATGGACAGTAAGGCATCTGCTGATTCCATATGGATGTGGAAGTGTAGTGTCAGTAGGAAGAATCCTCTCCTTTGGTGGGCAGACCATGCAGCAGAGCGTCCTCGCTGCGAGAGTGAGCAGGCTAGAGCCTGAAAACCAATGCTGTGGGACAATAAGTTCTTTCATTTCTTGCACGAATGCTGTCTTGGGTGCCAGCTAGAACTTTTTCTTTTCCTGTAGTGCCCATTGTACATGTCATTTTGTTTGCCATATCTTTTCTAGTCCTCATTTTTTACATCAGACTGTTTACTTCAAGAAGAGTAAGTTTTGCTCATCAAAGAATAACACTGATTTTGGTTTGGATGTACAATCATACTTTCAAGTTATGGGGAAATCTAGGTGTTTTGAGAGCTCCTCAGCGGTTCCTTTGAGGTCTGAAACATAAGACTATATCACTCTCCTTTTCAAGACAGTGGGGAAGATGGACCAAGCAACATAGTGGTATTTGAGATCTCTCTCCTCTTATTTATCAATAGTTGCCTACAGCAACTGTGGAACAGTTCTGTAGCTGCTCTGCAAATTAGAGGAGAACATTTTTCTTTCCCCAGCCCAGCTGACATCTAACCTTGCATCAGAGCTTGTTTTCAAAATTGTATGGCACAGGTTCTGTTGCAACACCTTTTATTCTTTACTTGCTTTATACCTCAGCAGATGTATGACTTCTTGAGTTTTATGTTCAGCAGTAGTCATGAGTGGAGTAAATAATTTAATCTTGATTTATTTGCAGGTATTAAAAGTAACAGTTATTCCTTCCTGTAATTTTCCTGACAGTTTTTGAATTCAATATAGTGAAATCCCCCTTCAGGCATTAGTCAGCCACCCTGGAGCTCAAGAATCTCACCAGTTAAAAAAAAAGCAAAAGAAAAACATGTTCTTTCCTTACTGCAATCTGCAGATCCGTTGTTAGAGCACATTTCCTTAACAACAGAAATCTTGCTCTGGCTTTGAAACGTCAGTTCTTGTTTGCAGCGTGACTGATCCCCCACCCTGCTCAGCATGGTTCTGACCAGGAAGCCTCGTCATTACTGAGCAGAGGGGAGCACAGGCAAGTGCATTCAAAATCCACCCTTTTCACTGTAAGTGCTAAGCACCAAGTAGTACTTGCCCTCTAAAATCTGTCTTGAAGTCGGTAGTTTACTCCCAATAGGTCAATGAGCACCTGGCAAATATGTAATGTAACTCAGCAACAGCGACCATTTGGATCCTGATTGATGACTTAATAACTTTAATGTAGTTTTTATTTCTTTTTTATTTTTTCTTTGAATTCTCTATCTGGCATGTAACAACCCTAAGGAATAGGCATGAACCACACCTTGGTTCTTGTTGAGGTTGTGCTGGGGCTCACATTAACAGATCCTTACTGCAGCCTTGTGGTGTGTCAGGGCTGGCCCTGTCCTGCCAGTCCTGCTCTGCTGCTGCTGCTGATGCCCTCTGGGAGGCCAAAGGCTAAGATCCATCCCGTCAAAGGTCAGACTTGGGTCTAGACCTGGGGCTTCTCTGTTGCATCAAACTGTATCTGGTACTTCATTTGTCATGCTTCTTTCTGTGCGGGTTTCGCAAGTTCATGCAAATATTTAGGGGGAAGAAAAAAGAGAGTAGTCTTAATGCATCAGTGTTCTTGCAGGTGTATGGCTCCACCTCATAAAGCAAGACCGAGAACATGCATATCTTGATCAACCTGATTTTTGTGTTCAGGGAGTTCACTTATATCAGCTCCAGGCCAACTAGAGCTGCTGGTGTGGTGAAGTATATTGTTTTTATAGGAAAAAGAGAATATGCTTAACAAATCTAAAAGCTTAACAAATGTACGCTGTAGGATTTTAACATATATAAACTAAATGAAATTGAACATGCTGCAAACTGTTTTGAGAAAATGTCTGAAAACTATAAATTTTATTTTTTATAACTATTACATGCAGTCAATGACTGTTGCTTAATGCTTATGATCCATCAATAAGAAAATCCCTGGTCAGTCCAGTTTTTTCACCTCAGAGAGAGTTGTCTAAAAATGCTTATTTGTTTCTGATAGCATTCTATGAAGTAAAGACAGTCAAATTTCCTTAAGACCTTAGGAATATCTGGAATTTAGCACAGACAACTAAGTTATTTTAATTGGTACATTCCTGGCTATCCTATTATTACTTTCAATTAAGGACTCTTCCTATGGTGTGTTAGGATGGCACATACAAATTATGTCAGTGCTTTATGTGGATATCTACTTTGCTCATGCTCATCAGCTCAACCTGAACAAGTTGTCCAGTAAGAACTAGCGTAGCTGATTTTTTCTTTTTATTGCTAAAATACTAATGTATGTGTAGCACAGCAGTGCCTGAAACTCTGTACAGTTTTGGTGCCCATTTAACACATATGAGAAAGCAGTGGCTAATCTGGAGAGAGGAAATGTGAAACTTAGAAAACATCCGCAGCAGTCCATCTCATAAAACTAACCATCCTTTAATAAATATTGGTTCTGTGTGCTACAGCCTGAAGTGGTGCAATTTAGTTCTGTTTCTTTAATCAATTTTCTTTCTGTATTTCTTTGTGACAAATAAATTTTTGAATATGTGTAACTTTTTGGTAGATGTCATGGTTCTTCAAGCCTACCATTGCATGCATTAAAATTACATCTATGTATACATATAATGCATATAATACATATATACATATATATCTACCACAGCTTCAGACCTACCATTTTTTCAGCTAATAGGATATTTTTGTGGATTTTAGGAGGGTCAGATCTTGTTTTATTTGAAATGCCGACTTGGTTTTGCAGTGTTTGCAACAGTGTAACATGTGATGCTGACCTGTTTGCTCCAGTTAGGTTTCTTGACCTTGAGTTTTCTGATATCTATTCAAAAGATGAAATCAAGCATTTTGATTTAAAATATTCTCACAATAATTACAGTGGAACGAGTTGCTATTCAATAACTAGAAACCTACAGCACAGCTAATAAGGCTTTCTGAGCCTTACTTGCAACTGCTATAGCTGCTCTTTCACAGAGGTCATGGCAGGGAGCCAGAGGAGGTTGGTAGACAGCTAGGCAACCAGAAAAGAACAAGTTTGTCAGCATGTACAGCTGATTACCGTGAGAATAATTTTCCATAAGCATTGCCTGCAGTGTTTGCTTAAGGGGGGGGAGTAATTTTTCACTGTAAACTTCCTAAAAGCTAAGCCATTTTTAATTGTGGTAGAAAGTAATTTGTTCAATTCAAATGGAATAAGGCTCAGTAAGATATACATTATTTTAACTCTGCCTACACACATAGACTGAGGTATGATATTTCAGCATATACAGGCAATATAGAATTATTCCCATGATGATACATGACAATTATTTTTGGTAGGTATTTTTATTTCTACTAGTTACAGTGACCAATTCAGAACAAGAAAACATGAGCAACATTTAGTGGCAGAAGAGACAGTCTTTAGTTATTATGTTCTCCTGCTTGTGAATGTCATCTAGACTGCCATCATTAACTTGCTTTTCTAGGTTGCTGATGGTTATAAACTGTAGCATAACTGTAGGAATAGGGATGGTCTTGTAAGTTTTGTGATGCTCTGTAACTCAAATCTATTTGAGTATAACTGAACCATAGTTCCAATTGCCAAAACCAGTTCAGGCATGTTCAACTGCTGCGCTGTGTCTATGCTTTCTCTGGCTCTCTCTGTGTGCAAACTCAAGGCTGAAAAGAGAATATTGCATGGGCTGTGTAATACAGAGACTTCCTTCACACTGAAATAACCTTGTGTTTGCTGATTGCCATCAGAATGTTGTAAAGCAGATGGACTGACATAAATGCACAAATTCTAAGCTTTCAAAAGAGAAGATAAAATCCGTATTTGCAATGATTTTTTGATTAAATAATAATTCTTACTATTGTCCTTGAATATACTGAACGTCCGCCAAAGTCCATGTGTGGTTTATTTCAAATTCAATGCCATCCATAACCTGCAGTCTGCTTAATTTTGCAACATGAGCTGTCTTTATCCATTATTTATTGTGTTCAAATATGAGGAGGATCAGAATATCAGACAGAAAGAGCACAGTGGCTTTGAGGATGAGTCATGGGAATGAGAAGAAATTAAGTAGTAAAAAGAACTGTGCTTAAGTGTCTGGGTTGAGAATGACTGAGGGGGAGACCCAAGAGTGATTGGAAGCTGCCCTGGCAATGGGGCCTTGGAAAATTGAATACAAGTCCCAGTGGCTTCTGGGCAAGAGATTCCCACTAAAGCCAGGAAGGTATTTATTAGTGCCATAGTGCAAAGCCCTAAGGCACCTTGCCAGAAATAGTGTGTATGATTCTCTCTTCCCATGTTCTAGAAGATAAATTTTGCTTGGAACAGTTTCAGAAGAAAGACAGGATGTCTGGGAAAATAGGAAAGGGGAGGTGAGGTATCATGGCAAAACAGAATGACAGAATATATAAGAAAATATTACACTGTTTAAATACAGTTTACTTACTGATCACTGAACAGATGCAATTTCTGTTGACTAGAGATAATTTCTGTGCATACATGTAATATCTTAATAATTGACGGTGACTCACTTATCAGGTGATGAGGGACTTCATGATGAACATATCAGGGAGGAAAATTATTTTTCTAAAGGAAAGGGCCATATTGGTTAGAGAAGAATGTTTAGAAATTAATAATGGATACATTTATACAGAAATTTACAGACTCCTGATTATGAGGATAGTCTGTAACACATCTCCAGCAGGATTAAGTGGGAACAAAAAAATTACACTGCTTTAAAGTTGGAGCTCATGACATTTATCAAAGTGATTCTGTAAAATGTTGCTTTTACCACCAAAGGACAGGATCAAATGATTCAGAAAAATCTCCAGTTTTTCTGTTTGTCTTTGCCTTTTAGATATCTTACCATCAAAAAAGTAATAATAAACCCGGTGACTGCTATGGAAGGAATTTGTAATCCTTCTGTCTGAAGTTGTGTAAAACTAATAAAGGATTTGGGGTCTGTTGAAGAACAGTAGCTTCTAAACAAGTCTGTCAAATCCTAATTTAAATCTCTGTTTAGTCTACAGCAGTGAAATTTCTCTGAAGAGAAAATACGTGATAAAATATGTGTAAGTTTTTTTCATTCTATTTAGCATTTTTCCAATAATAGACAATCTACACTGCGTTTAACAAAAAGTACTGAAACTGCTGAAGCCAGAAGTGATTGTTTGTTAATTTAAAACAAAGAAAAGTTTATAACCTCTCTTTGCAGTGTACTGCTAACTGTACCTAGAATTCAGTGGTTAAATAAAGTCTCTCCTGGAGGAATTTTCCATTGTGAGTCATAAACGTTGGATTGATAACATTTATAGAAATTTAAATGCAATCCTATTAAAGAATACACTTCTATAAATGCTGAGGAATAAATGTCTTTCACTGAATGCGGAGGCATTAAGCTGCAGTAACTCAGAATGGCTTGTAGAGAGTTTGTGTAGCTATGAAAAGCAATAAGGTTTGGAACTGCCTGGCTAGAACACCTCTAGCATCCCATCAGGAGGACAGAATATCTAATGGTACAGGACCCATCATCCAGCAACAATTGTCAAAAATCTATGATTGCCCACAGGAATAAAGCAATGGCCACAAAAATAAAAAATTTTGGGGTTTTCTTTCAGTATTCCATTAGAGCTGAATATTGTCCTTGCAAACATCATTTGAAACAAGTATGTCAATAAAATGCAAATAGCTATCACAATACTTCCTGGCCTGTATTTTGAATGTATAAAATTTAGAAAAGTAATGCCCTCTAAACTTATTTTTTGTTTTTATCAGCATTTGCTCTATCTCCCACAGCTATCAGTTTGGCTTTATTTTGAGCTCACACTCATTCAGCTGCATCATTTGGTCATAGGTTTTATCCTTATAACCTCTGGGTAACCTATATGTGAAAAATGTAAATGTGTAAAAAAGAATTAAAAATTTCAAACACTCTTGTCAATATTAAAAATAATTGGCCGATGTGATGCCAGTCAACCTTGTCAGGATGCTGAGCATACACACCAAGGAGAAAACTAGAGAGGTGATGTTGTAATGATGCAAAGGAAGAATGCTGAAAAGAAGGCATATGAAGATGTTGGACAGCTTTCTGGAACAAGAGAGGACATCACCAACAGGTGTAGTGGGAGTGTAATATTCCAGTTCTCACTGAATTTGAGCACTCATAAATGCCAGTGCGTGATCACACTTCTGTAAAGCTGCCCCTGGTATATGTGTTGGGCCCTTAGTGAAGTTTTTGGACACAGATGCTCTTTGGTGGTAGCAATTCTCAGAACAATTCTCAAAACCTACACAGCTACGTGAACGGAAAAGCCACCACTCCCAACATAATCCCTTCTGCCGATCAGGTCAGGCTCATGGTGCTATGCAAGTAATTTCTTGTTTTCATCCTTCTGCTGTCACAACCTCTATATTACTTAAGATCTGGCACTGGTATTAGCTTCCTGGGGAAGGGCATCTCAAGGTGATTGCAAGCTACACATGTGGACACAAACGCTGTACACCTTGGCACTGTGCTTATCAGAAGAGAGGAGTGCCAAAAGAGAACTGCCGCTGTTCAAGAGTACTACTATCAACATTTTCTGTCTTTTAGCAGTAATTTTTATCACCATTTCTAGTTCTACATGTTATTTCTTGTTTGTTAATTTAAAGCAAATTGTTACCTACTGCTAGTGGTCAGCTGCTCTAACTTTCCCTTCTCTCTCAAAAGCAGTTACTAATAAAAGATCAAAGCTTTTGCTTTGCTGTACTTGTTTTTCTCTTGATGAAACTGAGTAGCTAAAGTTATGCCAAAAATTTGAACAAGTAAATGAACAAAATTTAGTAAACAATCTACACAAGTGAGTTGTGTTTCAATGCTATCAGAGATTTAAAGTATTTGGAAAAAACCCTGTCCATTAACCAATGCAGTCCATAAAGTTAATCAGCCATGATATACTTTCTAAGACTAGAAGTATTTTCCTACCAGGGTTAACCCCTTTTCCCCCAGCAAAACGGGCACTTTACGAGTCTACCACATCAGTACTCCATGTCTCGCAACAGCCCACAATGCAGAAAGCAGCAGAGTTATTTATGGTTGGTTTCATTAAAATTCCCATGTATTGCAGAGATGGGACCATTCGTCCCTGTAAATATATGTATGTATGTATTATGTGTATATATGTATGTATTACTTGTTCATATATCGTAACTGATTTTTCTTATCCTGCACTTCTATTCCAACAAGGATACATCCTGGCCACTTGAGTAAAGAATTCTCTCCAGAAAAGAGCCATTTACCATTTGTCTTTGGCCTTTCCAATGCATATTGTACTGGAACTTTTGCACCAGCTAAAGCTATAACTGAACATTTAATGTGTCTTTACTGTCTGGATGAGGTTTTATCACCCAGGGCCTGAGGGCAGGCAGGATTTCCAAGAAGCATTTTATTGGAAGGCTTTGAATAGCTCTGCTTCTTCACATGGATTTTTATAAGATGCTGCTTGTCATGTGAGACAATTTGAATACAAAGTCATGTGAGAAACCTCCCAGTCTCAAAGTGCTGAGGTATTTGCAGGTTTTGTAAGCAGTTGGCCTATAAATTTAAACCTCTTCCTATGGTAAACATTTGCAATGAATCAAAGAGATCTGTAGTGGGTGCAAGTTTAGTTCAACAGATGTACAAGAATTGAAATGCACTGCAGACCTGACTGGTTCTCCAGTGTGTAGTCTTATCTGCAGTGAGGTAGATGAAATTGTTACTAAGGAAAGATGAGGAAATAATCCCAGACCCCCAAACAATCATAGCTCAGTCCTCAACTCTTGTGTATTCCTTTTTCAGCCACTGCCTGTTTCAAGACTTACATCCTAAACTATACTATGAAATACATTTTTGATATATTATCAAAAAGACTTTTTTACCTCTTGAACTTAATGGCAGACAGTGGTAGAAACTTGATAATAAGTATTAGGATTTTTAAATATATGATTATTGAATGAAGAAATTTCAAATTCTACTTTGGTTGTATCTTATCGTATTATTGGAATGTTAAATAAATCTTTTTTGACTGATAAATCTTGATGAAAATAAATGTGGATAAATAAATTTATTTCCAGTGTTTCTAATGATCCCTCACTTTGCTCCATCAAATATAGTGAAAAAGAGAAACGATATTAAGGTATTGCCAATTCTAGTACAGGCACATCAAGAAAGTGCAGAGAATATGACAAATAACATGGCAATCAATATGCCAACTGATGATGACATACTTTCTGCAATTATAAACCTGTTTCTGGGTTCTCTCAGTTCAAACTGATGAGGTTTAACATTCAGAGGATTTTCCACTGAAGTTATGCTTTTGTCTTTATTCTGTGAGGAAGGGCTGCAAATGGCAGGAGCAGAGATTTGGGATTCCAGCTGCATCTCATTTGCTGTCAGGCCTGGGACAGTGCAGGAGAAGCTTCTACTCTTAGTGACATTTTCAACCCAAGAAGCGCAGTAGGAGATGAAAAGGTGGGTGGAGTGGCTGGCATTTAGATGAGCCAGACTGCTTCTAACATCAAAAGAGTTGCAGTTCAATAACTGGCCAAAGGGTCAGCCTTATTCTTGCCTTGCCTAAGGCAGTATTTCCATAAGGGTTTGGGCCTGTACAAAAGCTTCCTGTGAAGCCAGGGAACCTGAGCAAACTCCTTAATTTTCAAAGGGCTTTGCAATGGACTGAGAATTATCCTTTCCTTAAACATTAGACATAAAACATTTAGACAATTTATCTTCCCAAATTATGTCTATACTGTGTCTCTTAATTTTTCATCTTTCTAATGTATGATCTCAGTTTACTGCACAAAGTTCTGATAACTTCCCTCATCAACTGAATAACTGGGCTGGTTTTGCAATATGCACTCCTAATTTGTCTTGCTTAATTTCTAGAAATGCACAGGTAGGTAATTTTGGTCTTGCTAAAAAGTTTTCATGGAAGCATTTTCTTATGGTTTGCCTTTACAAATATATACATATATATACACACACATATTTTCTTTTGCTGCTTCATGTTTAAAAGCTTCCATAATTTTGCAACATGCATCCACATAGTGCGCTGGAAGTAGTGCCTTCTCAAGAGAAGATTAGATCATAGAAAGGAGAGGATATATCCCATCTGGAATCCCTGTAGGTATTTCCAAAGTCAGCAATTCTGAGACGGAGTCCTTCAACTCCTTGAGGAGTAAGGTGCAGCAGAAAGCACAGATGAATAGTCCTCTAGCAGCTTATCCTTCAAGAACTGAAAACCCTGAGACCTGTGTCCAGAAACATGAGGGTGGCAGGTGTGTCCAACCAGGGCTGAGCCACGGTCCTGGCAGGGAAGCAGAGCTGGTGTGGCAAGGGTGAGGGGCAGAGAAAAGTCCTGGTTCTGGGGAGCTAAAGGTGGAAGCACGTGGATGTTGTCCATTTTCCTTTGTGAGTTCTGGGCAGCAGATGGCTCTGAACTGCTGTCCTGTGTTACACCAGGAGGATGGACAAGACGTGTCCCACCTCTTCCTCTCTCCACATCTTGCAAGTGTAGGGGAACTGTTGGGCACAAAACTGATCAGCCATTCCGTTTTGTCCCCAGGCTTCTTGGAGCAGCTAGTCCTGTGACAGGTCAAAGGAAAGAACTGTACTCAGGTGCTATGGAATCAGCCTTCTGTTCAGCAGAAGGGAAACAGCCTCTGAGCTTTGCTCACCAGGAGTAACGGCAATGCAGAACCATATTCTTTGCATGAGTATCTGATTTTTTGAAGGAAGATACTCTTGGGCTAGGTTTTGCTTTACAGCCCAGCTCATACTCTGGCACTGATTTTGGCAAACAGTTGTGAGTAACAACAAATATCTTAGGTTTAACTTTTATTTCAATGATTAAAAGAAAAGCAGTTATTGTTACTTTGCACATTCATTTTTGTTAGTACCACTTCGTACGTACACTTACCCAAAGGCAAAATGAACTGAAAACACATCTAAATATAAAGCAACTGGTGCTATAATATATAGTTTCCCCAGTAGGTTCACCACAAAAGATCATGCCAACCTCCTGACACAGTGTGTGCAGTCCTATATTAAGCTACTTTAATATCTCCTAATTCAGATTTGATCTTTAGAGCTTGTTCTTGAAATACATAATCAAGACTGTTTAAAGTCATTTGGAGTTCTGAATTCAATATCATTCACAGGGCTCAAAAAATCTTGATAATGTCATTTCTATGGGGTACAAGGGGTACCTTTCATTTGACTGTGTGCAGATCACTGCAGGAGTTATCTATGTCTATGCCAATTACATCATTTTCCCTTTATAACCAAAGAAGAGAAATAAGCACTTTGAGGGTATGAGTCAGCTGATCTACTTCAGATATCTGGTACAGGATGACATGAACTGCACCTTAAAATCAACTCTTACTCCCTAGAAACTTTAAAATGAACTTTGCTGACCAGTTCAGGTATAGGCATTTGCACTGGTCACATCTAAAGAGAGGCGAGTTGCACTGACATACTGACAGTAATTATGAGAATGCCTCTAAATAAACAAGCTCAAGCACTACACATTTAGCACTACAGCTGTTTGCATATTAAACAAACTGGTTATACTCATCATCAACAACATCCTTACTCTTATTTTTATTGTCTCCACAGTAGATTGCTGACAATTCTGACTAGTCCTGTAAAGGAAGAAGAAACTAAGGTATTTTTTAAAAAATAGAGACTGTGTCTTGATTATTCTCAGAGTGAAGACACATGTATCAGTTTTTAAATAAATTTCTAAATAGCTATATTCTTATTTTTAAACTTTCAGGAACTTTATTAGTGGCCCTCAAAATACATGAGTAAAGACAAACTTGTACAGTTCTACTAGATCTAATTTGGATAATTTCATTGAGGCTTACAGACTTAAATCTGTAAATAAATCTTATATGTGTATTTGAAGAATTTTGATTCACTCCTGGGAATGAGACTTTGCCACTGCAAATGTAGAGGTTATTTTCTTGATAAACATATTTTAGTTAGCTTTTTTTTCTCCTTAAATTTTATGGGCCTGACCTCAAAAAGGCTTTTCAAAAATCTTTCTCTGATATTAGCCAATCTGTCAGAAATCTGTATAGCACATTGTAGATAATCAAAATATTGTGCACATTTTGCATAACAGATGTCAGCTCTGCTCTAAAGTCTTCTTAACCAATGATAATTTTTTAGATTCAATGGGCTACTCTGTAGAATTACAAGAACATTAAAAAAAAGAGGAGGGGAAATGAAAGAAAAGTAAAAACCAAGTAAATTTACTAAAGAGAAAAAACACTTTCATTTTCATCCACAAGGTGGTGCCACTTCCTCAATTTAAAGTACAATTTTCCTTTGAAACCGGTATAAAAATGACACTTATCAAATTAAACCTGGTGGAAAGGGTGATGAAACACAGAAGTCCTACTAGTGCCTTTAAAATAGTGTTTAAATGGGATTTAAATGACATCTGGTCCTTGTGTTGGCCCTCTGCACAAGGCTAAAATACATCCTGCCTGAATTCGGGGACATATTTGCTAATCTATGAGACAGAAATAGCTTTTTAGTGCGTATGGTCACTACCAGCTCTTCAGCTACTCATGGTGCTTGGTTTGAGTGGGTTTCTGCTTCTTTCTGTGTACCATAAAAACAATTATTTGTCAAATGTTGAAGCCTTATATCTAAGGAAGTGTGCTGAAGATGGGTGATCTGCACAGATATAACTGCAATTTAAGAAGATTGGGGCTGCCAGTGTGTGGCTGAGAACCCATCTGGGAGCCTTCATTGATAGAACTGATTAATCGGGTAGAAATCTACCAGCTGCTAACTTCCCTTTGCTGCTGGGTTTACAAAATTAACGGTTAGAAAAAGGAGGCAAAACACTTCTAACTTTTAAAGTGAATGCACTGAAAGAGTTGAAACAAGTTTATGATTTTGTGTAGCACTTCACCTGTAAAATTACCGTGAAGTCAGATATGGAAAGAGTAGGAGATGGCAAAAGAGACAGTCCCTTGGCAGCTGTCTGTCTCCATCCTTGGCTCCCTTGTCCTCATCCCATTTGGTCCCTCTGAAAGTTCTGGTTCTGACCTTCTCCAGAAATCTCTTACCTGCTTCCCCAGTTGTTTGCCCTGTCTGCTTCCTCTTACATTCATTTGGTAGCTGCTTCCTCTGTGATCAGTCAAAAAAGTGCGGGGGCACAAAACAGCATGGAGGGTTTCCCTGCTTTTCTTTGCATTTCAAGTATCCCCAAAATACTGTGCAATGATGCAAAAACATTGAGCAAACTTGACCACGGTCATCATTATCAGTCCAACACATAATGAGACTATGTTTAAGTTTGCTAACAATAGAGGCATAATTTGTGTTTTATCACGGAAATCCTAATCTCTATTCAAGGTAGAAAAATCAACCTTTTATTCAAATGAATTCTGTGACTGATTCCTGATGAAGACTGAAATATGTAGTCTCCTACATCTCTAAGGCAGTCTTGTGAGGCTTATTTGAGAGTATAACCCAAAATTGCTTTCGTTCACAGGGTTATGATCAGCAGTGAGAATAACTGAAATGCTTTCATGTACTTTTGTTGCCTAATAAACTCTTCTGAAATGTAGAAACCCTAAAATGAGCAAGCTGGTGGCAAAGCATGTACTCACCTCCAATTCAGGAAGCAAGTCATTGTCTCAAGGTAGTTCCTCACTTGCACCCTGGCTTCTGCCTGGAGCAGGTGATATGGTGTTATCCGTGTGGTAACCCCAAATTCTGGAGGGAACAAGTTATTCACCCCCTGAGAGAGCCATGTCACCACCCCAATGGGT